>NC_059200.1:13028422-13150922 GCF_020615455.1 Coregonus clupeaformis | reverse complement strand
CTCCCTAGAAAGGCCAAAACCTAGGAAGAAACCTAGAGAGGAACCAGGCTATGAGGGGTGGCCAGTCCTCTTCTGGCTGTGCCGGGTGGAGATTATAACAGAACCATGCCAAGATGTTCAAAAATGTTCATAAGTGACAAGCATGGTCAAATAATAATCAGGAATAAATCTCAGTTGGCTTTTCATAGCCGATCATTAAGAGTTGAAAACAGCAGGTCTGGGACAGGTAGGGGTTCCATAACCGCAGGCAGAACAGTTGAAACTGGAATAGCAGCAAGGCCAGGCGGACTGGGGACAGCAAGGAGTCACCACGGCCGGTAGTCCCGACGTATGGTCCTAGGGCTCAGGTCTCTCAGTTGGCTTTTCATAGCCGATCATTAAGAGTTGAAAACAGCAGGTCTGGGACAGGTAGGGGTTTCGTAACTGCAGGCAGAACAGTTGAAACTGGAATAGCAGCAAGGCCAGGCGGACTGGGGACAGCAAGGTGTCAGCATGCCCGGTAGTCCTGACGTATGGTCCTAGGGCTCAGGTTCTCAGAGAGAAAGAGAGAACGAGAGAATTAGAGAGAGCATACTTAAATTCACACAGGACACTGGATAAGACAGGAGAAGTACTCCAGGTATAACCAACTAACCCCAGCCCCCCGACACATAAACTACTGCAGCATAAATACTGGAGGCTGAGACAGGAGCGGTCCGGAGACACTGTGGCCCCATCCGAAGAAACCCCCGGACAGGGCCAAACAGGAAGGATATAACCCCACCCACTCTGCCAAAGCACAGCCCCCGCACCACCAGAGGGATATCCTCAACCACCAACTTACAATCCTGAGACAAGGCCGAGTATAGCCCACAGAGGTCTCCACCACAGCACAAACCAAGGGGGGGCGCCAACCCAGAGGTAAAGGCATAATGAACATGCTAGTGGTTGTGAGCGAGACAGCAGACTGTGTGGATGTGATGGTGAGACCGGAGCTTTGTTAAATACCTGTATATCTCTCAGACATCCACAGCTCACGGCAGAAATGTCAGAGAGAGAAGATCAGAAGCTCAGGTTTACGACTGAACCCATAGAGAGAGAAGATCAGAAGCTCAGGTTTACGACTGAGGGGATCAATGCCTTTACCTCTCAGCAGGTAGTAGCAGTAATGGGGTGGACGTCATGTATCCACAGCATTACTAATGGACAAGATACAAGATCTGTTGAATGAATGATTGCATCCGTCCAGTTCCATGTATAACTGAAGAAAGACTGAAATTCTAACTTCCTATTCACAGACAATAACAAACGGAGGAGGTGTAGTTATGCTGATGAAATGGTGATGGTATGTTGATGAGGAGACTCCCTGCTGTTTTTCCTGCTGAGGTGTAGTTATGCTGATGAAATGGTGATGGTATGTTGATGAGGAGACTCCCTGCTGTTTTTCCTGCTGAGGTGTAGTTATGCTGATGAAATGGTGATGGTATGTTGATGAGGAGACTCCCTGCTGTTTTTCCTGCTGAGGTGTAGTTATGCTGATGAAATGGTGATGGTATGTTGATGAGGAGACTCCCTGCTGTTTTTCCTGCTGAGGTGTAGTTATGCTGATGAAATGGTGATGGTATGTTGATGAGGAGACTCCCTGCTGTTTTTCCTGCTGAGGTGTAGTTATGCTGATGAAATGGTGATGGTATGTTGATGAGGAGACTCCCTGCTGTTTTTCCTGCTGAGGTGTAGTTATGCTGATGAAATGGTGATGGTATGTTGATGAGGAGACTCCCTGCTGTTTTTCCTGCTGCCTTGTTAACAGCCAGTCAGGTGGTGGTTGGTAGCTGGGTAAAATGTACCTTTTAATATTGCTGCTCCACAGTGATCTCACTGGTTGTAAAGTGCCTTCATGGTTCCTGAGCGCTGTGCAGTGAGTGGCGTTTACGGACAGCTTTTTAAACCATTAAGGCTAACACACACAGAATTCCATAATAGATCAACCTGCTTCACCACATACCTCATTAAGAGGATGCATTACAGCTGAAGGATGTTTGTTCTGATTTATGGAGAGCCAGATGGAAAACCAGGGACACAACATCATTACAGAACACATCTGATCAACACAACATAATTACAAAACACATATGATCAACATAACATCATTACAGAACACATCTAATGAACACAACATCATTACAGAACACATCTAATGAACATAACATAATTACTTAACAAATGTAATTAACAAAACATTACAGAACACATCTGATCAACACGACATCATTACAGAACACATCTGATCAACACGACATCATTCCAGAACACATCTGATCAACACGACATCATTCCAGAACACATCTGATCAACACGACAATCATTCCAGAACACATCTGATCAACACGACATCATTACAGAACACATCTGATCAACACGACATCATTCCAGAACACATCTGATCAACACGACATCATTCCAGAACACATCTGATCAACACGACAATCATTCCAGAACACATCTGATCAACACGACATCATTCCAGAACACATCTGATCAACACAACATCATTACAGAACACATCTGATCAACACGACATCATTCCAGAACACATCTGATCAACACGACAATCATTCCAGAACACATCTGATCAACACAACATCATTACAGAACACATCTGATCAACACAACATCATTACAGAACACATCTGATCAACACGACATCATTCCAGAACACATCTGATCAACACGACATCATTACAGAACACATCTGATCAACACAACATCATTACAGAACACATCTGATCAACACGACATCATTCCAGAACACATCTGATCAACACGACAATCATTCCAGAACACATCTGATCAACACAACATCATTACAGAACACATCTGATCAACACAACATCATTACAGAACACATCTGATCAACACGACATCATTCCAGAACACATCTGATCAACACGACAATCATTCCAGAACACATCTGATCAACACAACATCATTACAGAACACATCTGACCAACACGACATCATTCCAGAACACATCTGATCAACACAACATCATTCCAGAACACATCTGATCAACACAACATCATTACAGAACACATATGATCAACACAACATAATTACAAAACACATCGGATCAACACAACATCATTACAGAACCCATATGATCAACACAACATCATTACAGAACACATCTGATCAACACAACATCATTACAGAACACATCTGATCAACACAACATCATTACAGAACACATCTGATCAACACAACATCATTACAGAACACATATGATCAACACAACATAATTACAAAACACATCGGATCAACACAACATCATTACAGAACCCATATGATCAACACAACATCATTACAGAACCCATATGATCAACACAACATCATTACAGAACACATCTAATGAACATAACATAATTACTTAACAAATGTAATTAACAAAACATTACAGAGCACATCTGATCAACACAACATCATTCCAGAACACGTCTAATAAATACATCATTACAGAACACATCTGATCCATACAGTGTCATTCCAGAACACATCTGATCAACACAACATCATTCCAGAACACATCTGATCAACACGACAATCATTCCAGAACACATCTGATCAACACGACATCATTCCAGAACACATCTGATCAACACGACATCATTCCAGAACACATCTGATCAACACGACATCATTCCAGAACACATCTCATTATGTGCGTGATGACACAGTGCACATAAAAAGTAATTTTGCCGTTCAATTCCCAACGTACCGAATGGAAAAAGTGAAATGGGTTTCCATCGCATCTTCAACTCTACTGATGGTTTTGTCACCAACTGTTGCATTAAATAGCAAATGTGCCCACTCTGGTCTTGGCACGTGCGCTCTAGCCAACAGCTCCCAGATGCATTGTGGGTAGGCTAGTCTACATGATGAGATTATTATGGATAAGAGCGATATTATTTGTATTTGTCAAAAGGTAGCCAAGCATCGATCATCGTGTCACCAGAATAAGACCTTGAATATGTATTGGAAAGGAGCATCAAGCTCATCACGTTGCACTTTCATCACCCTGTGAAGTTCATCATTATTTATTGAATCTGTAGCTTAATAAACTGAGTCGTAGTGGGAGGACCACACAACATATCACTTCGATATGATGGTTAATATATCAATATTTGCTCATAAAGGCGTTTCCACTGCCATTTCTCGTATAATTAATTTTACAGACACAAAACGTTTCCAGCATGTCGAACAAAAAAATTGTCTGTCAGCATTTATAAAACTGTTCCGGCATTTTCCATCAGCCAGGTCGTGACTTTCTTCATACATTAGGTCATTCATCCGCATGAAATGGTTGGATGGAAATGTGGTAACAGTCCCAATACTTTCCGAGCTCACTCTACATACAGGGTCAGTTCAAATACAATATTTACAATGTGCAGGCATACTGGAGTGGTAGGGTTAGATATGTACAGTATAGCAGAGTATATGATGAGTGTGTGTGTGTGTGTGTGTGTGTGCGTGTTATATGTGTGTGTGAGCAAATTAAGTGTGTGTGTGTTGGAGTGTCAGTGTGTGTGAGTGTGTAGAGTGCAAAAATGAAATTAAATAGATGGGTCAATGCAGATCGTCCCTGTAGTCAATTTGTTACGTATTTAGCAGTCTTATGGCTTCGGGATAGAAGCTGTTCAGCCTGTTGCTGTCAGACTTGATGCTCCGCTACCGCTTGCCGTGCAGAAGCAGAGAGAACAGTCTATGGCTTGGGTGGCTGGATTCTTTTGACATTTTCCGGGCCTGATATAAATGACTAAAATGTAAAATGTAATATAGAGGTCCTGGATGGCAGAGAGCTCGGCCCCAGTGATGCACTGGGTTACCCTCACCACCCTCTCTAGCGACATGTGATCAAGGGCGGTGCAGTTGCCATACCAAGCGGTGATGCACCCAGTCAAGATGCTCTCAATGGTGCAGCTGTATAACTTTTTGAAGATGTCAAATCTTTTCAACCTCCTGAGGGGGAAGAGGCACTGTCACGCCTTCTTCACGACTGTTCGGCCCGTCAGGAATTCAAGGATCCAGCTGCAGAGGGAGGTGTTCAGTCCCAGGGTCCTGAGCTTTGTGACAAGCTTGGGAGGGGACTAAGGTGTTGAACGCTGAGCTGTAGCCAATGAACAGCATTCTCACATAGGTATTCCTCTAATCTAGGTGGGTGAGGGCAGTGTGGAGTGCAATTGAGATTGCATCGTCTATGGATCTGTTGGGGCAGTGTGCACATTGGAGTGGGTCTAGGGTGTCTGGGATGGTGGAGTTGATGTGAGCCATAACCAGCCTTTCAAATCACTTCACGGTGTCAGATGTGAGTTCTACAGGGCGGTAGTCATTGTGTCAGGGAGCCTTAGTTCTAGGGAACAGGAATGATGGTGGTCACCTTGAGGCATGTGGGGAATACAGATTGGGACAAGGAGAGGTTGTCACGCCCTGGCTCTGGGGACTTTTATATGTTGAGCCAGGGTGTTAGTTTCTATGTGTTAGTTTCTGGGTGTTAGGTTCTATGTTTCGTTTTCTATGTTCTTGTTCTAGTTTATGTGTTTCTATGTTGGCCGGGGTGGTTCCCAATTAGAGACAGCTGTGGCTCGTTGTCTCTGATTGGGAACCATACTTATGCAGCCTATTGTGCACTTGTCTTTTGTGGGATCTTGTTCCGTGTTGGTTTGTGTATGTTACCGAGGACTTCACGTTTCGTTTTGTTGTTGTTGTTATTGTTATTGTTTATAGTCCACATTTCACGCTGCGCCTTGGTCCACTCGTTATGACGATCGTGACAGAGGTTGAAAATGACCGTGAATACGCCTGCCAGCTGTTCTGCGCAATGCTCTGCGAACGCCACCTGGAATACCGTCTGGCCCCGCGGATTAAAAAGAGGGCAAGATCAACCAGTCCCCTAGGTCAGCAGGGACCCTTGTGCACGGCTAAGTGTTGTTGTTGTCAAAGCGTGTATAAAATGCATTGAGTTCGTCAGGTAGAGAAGCATCGTTGGGCAGATCACGGCTGGGTCTTCCTCTGTAATCCGTAATGTGGGAGTCTGTGTAATACTGTCTGGAAGAGAAGCATCGTTGGGCAGATCACGGCTGGGTCTTCCTTTGTAATCCGTAAAGGACTGTAGCCGCTGTCACATTTTAAAGTTTAAAGTTTTATTAGTCGTATGTACGGTATACACATGGTATAAATATTTTGGCATAAGTATAATACAGGAAGGTACATTTTATAGTTCAATATTTCCACGTGTATTGGGGAAGGGGTGATGGGGGCAGTGTATAAACTGAACAGTATAATAAGAGTCTGGTAGCAGCAGTTGTGATGTGTGTGTAGCATGAATGTACTGTGTCTGTGTGTGTGTGTGTGTGTGTGTTTGTGTGTGTGTAACATGAATGTATATGTGTGGGTGTGTGTATGTGTATATCTGTGTGGGTGTGTGCATGAGTGAGTGCATGTGTGCTAAGGTGCGGAGAATCAGAGCAGGTGGTCAGTCCAGTTCAAGTGTTCAGCAGTCTGATGGCTTGTAGATAGAAACTGTCTCTGAGCCTGTTGGTATCAGACCTCATGCTCATACACCTGGTGTGGGGTCCTTGATGCTGATGAGGGCCTTCCTCAGGCACTGCTTCTAGTAGATGTCCTGGATGGTGGGAGCATTGTCCCAGTGATGTCCTGGATGGTGGGAGCATTGTCCCAGTGATGTCCTGGATGGTGGGAGCATTGTCCCAGTGATGTCCTGGATGGTGGGAGCATTGTCCCAGTGATGTCCTGGATGGTAGGAGCATTGTCCCAGTGATGTCCTGGATGGTGGGAGCATTGTCCCAGTGATGTCCTGGATGGTGGGAGCATTGTCCCAGTGATGTCCTGGATGGTGGGAGCATTGTCCCAGTGATGTCCTGGATGGTGGGAGCATTGTCCCAGTGATGTCCTGGATGGTGGGAGCATTGTCCCAGTGATGTCCTGGATGGTGGGAGCATTGTCCCAGTGATGTCCTGGATGGTGGGAGCATTGTCCCAGTGATGTCCTGGATGGTGGGAGCATTGTCCCAGTGATGTCCTGGATGGTGGGAGCATTGTCCCAGTGATGTCCTGGATGGTGGGAGCATTGTCCCAGTGATGTCCTGGATGGTGGGAGCATTGTCCCAGTGATGTACTGGGCTGTCTCCACCACCCACTGGAGGGCCTTGAGGTCGTGGACGGAGCAATTCCCATCTTTATGCAACCTGTAAGGACGCCCTCGATTGTGCAGCAGTAGTATTTGGAGAGGACCAAATTTATTCAGCCGCCTTAAGACATAGAGATGCTGTTGCGCCCTCTTGACAAGAGTGGTTGGGTTGTTGTTCCATTACAAGTCCTCAGTGATGTGCACACCGAGGAACATAAAACATGTGACTCGCTCTACCGCAGTCCTGTTGATGTGGATTGGGGCATGTTCCCTCCTCTGCTTCCTGAAGTCAACAATCAACTCCTTTGTTTTGCTGACGTTGAGGGAGAGGTTGTTGTCATGACACCACAATGCCAGTTCACTTACCTCCTCCCTATAGGCTGACTCGTCGTTGTTGATTATCAAGCGTACAACCGTGGTGTCATCAGCAAACTTGACGATGTAGTTAGTGTTGTGCAAAGCCATGCAGTCGTGGGTGAACAGGAAGTACAGAAAAGGACTGAAGAAACACTGCCGAGTGGCGCAGTGGTCTAAGGCACTGCATCTCAGTGGTCTAAGGCACTGCATCTCAGCGGTCTAAGGCACTGCATCTCAGTGGTCTAAGGCACTGCATCTCAGCAGTCTAAGGCACTGCATCTCAGCGGTCTAAGGCACTGCATCTCAGCGGTCTAAGGCACTGCATCTCAGTGGTCTAAGGCACTGCATCTCAGCGGTCTAAGGCACTGCATCCCAGCGGTCTAAGGCACTGCATCTCAGCGGTCTAAGGCACTGCATCTCAGCGGTCTAAGGCACTGCATCTCAGCGGTCTAAGGCCCTGCATCTCAGTGGTCTAAGGCACTGCATCTCAGCGGTCTAAGGCACTGCGTCTCAGTGGTCTAAGGCACTGCATCTCAGTGGTCTAAGGCACTGCATCTCAGTTGTCTAAGGCAGTGGTCTAAGGCACTGCATCTCAGCGGTCTAAGGCACTGCATCTCAGCGGTCTAAGGCACTGCATCTCAGCGGTCTAAGGCACTGCATCTCAGCTGTCTAAGGCACTGCATCTCAGTGGTCTAAGGTACTGCATCTCAGTGGTCTAAGGCACTGCAACTCAGCGGTCTAAGGCACTGCATCTCAGCTGTCTAAGGCACTGCATCTCAGCTGTCTAAGGCACTGCATCTCAGCTGTCTAAGGCACTGCATCTCAGTGGTCTAAGGTACTGCATCTCAGTGGTCTAAGGCACTGCAACTCAGCGGTCTAAGGCACTGCATCTCAGTGCTTGAGGCGTCACTGCAGACCCCCTGGTTCGATTCCAGGCTGCATCACAACCGGCTGGGAGTCCCATAGGGCGGCGCACAACAGCGTCGTCCGTGTTTGGCCGGTGTAGGCCGTCAATGTAAATAAGAATTTGTTCTTAACTGACTTGCCTAGTTAAATAAAGGTAAAATAAAAAGTGTTAAGAGGAGGTGTTGTTGCCAATCCTTACAGCCTGTGGTCTGCCTGTCAGGAAGTCCAGGATCCAGTTGCAGAGGGTGGTGTCCAGACCCAGGGATCTGAGCTTGATGTCGAGCTTGGAGGGAACAATAGTGTTGAATGCTGAACAGTATTCTCACATTGGTGTTCCTCTTGTCCAGTGAATAACCACACAAGCATCAGGCATCAGAAGTGTAAAAGGATTCCATATTGTTCCTGTATTGTCCTTTTGCTTGTTTGACTCTGCGGAGGTCGTAGCAGGTCTTCTTGTCCTTGTCTGATGGCTCTGCGGAGGTCGTAGCAGGTCTTCTTGTCCTTGTCTGATGGCTCTGCGGAGGTCGTAGCAGGACTTCTTGTACTTGTCTGATGGCTCTGCAGAGGTCGTAGCAGGTCTTCTTGTACTTGTCTGATGGCTCTGCAGAGGTAAGTAGCAGGTCTTCTTGTACTTGTCTGATGGCTCTGCGGAGGTCGTAGCAGGTCTTCTTGTACTTGTCTGATGGCTCTGCAGAGGTAAGTAGCAGGTCTTCTTGTACTTGTCTGATGGCTCTGCAGAGGTAAGTAGCAGGTCTTCTTGTCCTTGTCTGATGGGTCTGCAGAGGTCGTAGCAGGACTTCTTGTACTTGTCTGATGGCTCTGCGGAGGTCGTAGCAGGACTTCTTGTACTTGTCTGATGGCTCTGAGGAGGTCGTAGCAGGACTTCTTGTACTTGTCTGATGGCTCTGCAGAGGTAAGTAGCAGGTCTTCTTGTACTTGTCTGATGGCTCTGCGGAGGTCGTAGCAGGTCTTCTTGTACTTGTCTGATGGCTCTGCAGAGGTAAGTAGCAGGTCTTCTTGTACTTGTCTGATGGCTCTGCGGAGGTAAGTAGCAGGTCTTCTTGTCCTTGTCTGATGGCTCTGCGGAGGTAAGTAGCAGGACTTCTTGTACTTGTCTGATGGCTCTGCGGAGGTCGTAGCAGGTCTTCTTGTACTTGTCTGATGGCTCTGCGGAGGTAAGTAGCAGGACTTCTTGTACTTGTCTGATGGCTCTGCGGAGGTCGTAGCAGGTCTTGTTTGTGTCCTCAGCCGTAGCCTCTGGGTTGCCTGTGATATCCCTGTGTTTGGTAGCCCTGTCCTTTAGCTTAGTGCCAACCTCTGTGTTAATTCAGGGCTTTTGATTGGGGAAGCAGCGAACCTTCACCGATGCATTTCCTAATGAAGCCGGTGACAGAGGTGGTAAACTCCAGTCAGCGCTGGCAAAGCAGTTTTGTAGCATAACCTCCAATACGTCTAGACTTCCACTGCACTAGTGTCAGAACACCATTTGCTGTTGATGAAGAGGCAAACTCCTCCCCCTTTTGTTTTTCCTGAAATCCAATGTCCTGTCTCCTCGGTGAATGGAGAATATATTGAGTTGGATAGCCATGCGGTATATCTTGTCCGAAAGCCATGTTTCAGAAAAGCAGAGAATATTGCAGTCCCGTTGATAGCAAATCCACGATCGGAGGTCATCCATCTTATTATCAAGTGAATGGCCAATAGAATGGAGGGATGAGGTGGCCGGTTTTCCCTTCGCCAGGGCTCCCCTCTCCTGCTTCTTTTTTTGCCAACATTTCCTCTTGCCCGAATATTGGGTCGGAATTACACAAAGAGCCCAGGACAGATAGGTCTAAGTTGAACCCGGAATTGAGGTTAGTAAATGCTGATCTGATGTTCAAAAGTTATTGTCCATCATAAGAAATGATAGCGGATACATTTTGTGCAACAAAAAAAAAAGTAAAGATGAATGCTAAAAGAATCACAAAATAGCAAAGTTGGGTCAGAGCTCTCAAGACGGCATCCATACAGTACGGCGCCATCTTTAATAATGTAATGGTTTCTGAAGAACAACCTAATTGATTTCAGCATATAATGAACTACAGTGAATATAAAGCATCTAGCCAGCTACTGTGCAATATTTTAAAGTTCCGGTCTATGCAGTGACCCTTGCCATATAAAGGGTACAACACCAACATCTCTCCACTTTGTCCCCTGGCAACCACTCTCTTCCCCTGCTGGATGGCAGCCTTAGGGTTGATGACAGCAAGACGTTTTGCAGTGCAAAGCAAACACGCCGTGGGATCCGATGAGGAATGGAGAAGGAACAATGGTTCTGACACACCACAGCATTGCAGTCCGCCCCCCTTGTTTATTTAATCAATTAGAGTGGCCTTGGTCAATTAGGACGTTAGTATATAAACAATGCCGCAGTGTTCTCTGAGTCCATTGGCTGAGCTGGAAACAACTGAAAAATGAGCCACTATTTACATATTTTTTGCTGAAGTTTACATTTTTATGTTGGAAAGCGTTTTCTGTGCGGTAATTCACTGTTTTTAATTCACTGTTCTACACAACTCTCTTATGTGTCTTTTTGATGGAGTTGTTTCCTTGAAAGTGTTGAAACTAGGTCACAGTGAAATGTTCCTGTGTCTTCCTCAGTCTGGGTGGTGATTACCTAATATATGGAAGAGAAAAAAGAGAGCGCATGCAGCCACAGAACGCATCTCCCTCTGAGAGAGCATGCAGCCACAGAAAACATCTCCCTCTGAGAGAGCATGCAGCCACAGAACACATCTCCCTCTGAGAGAGCATGCAGCCACAGAACACATCTCCCTCTGAGAGAGCATGCAGCCACAGAACACATCTCCCTCTGAGAGAGCATGCAGCCACAGAACACATCTCCCTCTGAGAGAGCATGCAGCCACAGAAAACATCTCCCTCTGAGAGAGCATGCAGCCACAGAACACATCTCCCTCTGAGAGAGCATGCAGCCACAGAACACATCTCCCTCTGAGAGAGCATGCAGCCACAGAACACATCTCCCTCCGAGAGAGCATGCAGCCACAGAACCCTCACTCACTCACTCACTCACTCACTCACTCACTCACTCACTCACTCACTCACTCACTCACTCACTCACTCACTCACTCACTCACTCACACACACACACACACACACACACACACACACATACACACACACAGTACCTTCATAAGTATTCACACCCTTTGACTTATTCCACATTTTGCTTTTTTACAGCCTGAATTCAAAATGGAATAAATATATTTTTCTGTCTACACACAATACCACATAATGACAAAGTGAAAACATGTTTTTAGACATTTTAGCAAATGTATTGAAAATTAAATACAGAAAATATGTTTCACTTTGTCATTATGGGGTATTGCATACATGCTTACACACATTCACACATACATACATTTAAAAAAACTGTGTTCAATTGCTCTACTTTCAGCATTGCTACAGTGAGGGAAAAATGTATTTGATCCCCTGCTGATTTTGTACGTTTGCCCACTGACAAAGAAATGATCAGTCTATAATTTTAATGGTAGGTTTATTTGAACAGTGAGAGACAGAACAAAAACAAAAAAATCCAGAAAAACGCATGTCAAAAATGTTATAAATTGATTTGCATTTTAATGAGGGAAATAAGTATTTGACCCCTCTGCAAAACATGACTTAGTACTTGGTGGCAAAACCCTTGTTGGCAATAACTGAGGTCAGACGTTTCTTGTAGTTGGCCACCAGGTTTGCACATATCTCAGGAGGGATTTTGTCCCACTCCTCTTTGCAGATCTTCTCCAAGTCCTTAAGGTTTCGAGGCTGACGTTTGGCAACTCAAACCTTCACCTCCCTCCACAGATTTTCTATGGGATTAAGGTCTGGAGACTGGCTAGGCCACTCCAGGACCTTAATGTGCTTCTTCTTGAGCCACTCCTTTGTTGCCTTGGTCGTGTTTTTTGGGTCATTGTCATGCTGGAATACCATTTACATTACATTTACATTTTAGTCATTTAGCAGACGCTCTTATCCAGAGCGACTTACAGGAGCAATTAGGGTTAAGTGCCTTGCTCAGGGGCACATCGACAGATTTTTCACCTAGTCGGCTCGGGGATTAGAACCAGCGACCTTTCGGTTACTGGCACAACGCTCTTACCCACTAAGCTACCTGCCGCCCATCCATGACCCACTTCAATGGCCTGGCTGAGGGAAGGAGGTTCTCACCCAAGATTTGACGGTACATGGCCCCGTCCATCATCCCTTTGATGCGGTGAAGTTGTACTGTCCCCTTAGCAGAAAAACACCCCCAAAGCATAATGTTTCCACCTCCGGTGGGGATGGTGTTCTTGGGGTCATAGGCAGCATTCCTCCTCCTCCAAACACGGCGAGTTGAGTTGATGCCAAAGAGCTCGATTTTGGTCTCATCTGACCACAACACTTTCACCCAGTTCTCCTCTGAATCATTCAGATGTTCATTGGCAAACTTCAGACGGGCCTGTATATGTGCTTTCTTGAGCAGGGGGACCTTGCGGGCGCTGCAGGATTTCAGTCCTTCTCGGCGTAGTGTGTTACCAATTGTTTTCTTGGTGACTATGGTCCCAGCTGCCTTGAGATCATTGACAAGATCCTCCCGTGTAGTTCTGGGCTGATTCCTCACCGTTCTCATGATCATTGCAACTCCACGAGGTGAGATCTTGCATGGAGCCCCAGGCTGAGGGAGATTGACAGTTATTTTGTGTTTCTTCCATTTGAGAATAATCGCACCAACTGTTGTCACCTTCTCACCAAGCTGCTTGGCGATGGTCTTGTAGCCCATTCCAGCCTTGTGTAGGTCTACAATCTTGTCCCTAACATCCTTGGAGAGCTCTTTGGTCTTGGCCATGGTGGAGAGTTTGGAATCTGATTGATTGATTGCTTCTGTGGACAGGTGTCTTTTATACAGGTAACAAGCTGAGACTAGGAGCACTCCCTTTAAGAGTGTGCTCCTAATCTCAGCTCGTTACCTGTATAAAAGACACCTGGGAGCCAGAAATCTTTCTGACTGAGAGGGGGTCAAATACTTATTTCCCTCATTAAAATGCAAATCAATTTATAACATTTTTGATTTTTTTGTTGTTATTCTCTCTCTCACTGTTCAAATAAACCTACCATTAAATTACAGACTGATCATGTCTTTGTCAGTGGGCAAACGTTTAAAATCAGCAGGGGATCAAATACTTTTTTTCCCTCAGAGATCAATCATTGGCCTATTCTGTTCTCTAGATACCTCAACACTGGGAAGATGAACACTAATGATGCACAAGACGATCGTAACAGCTCTCTTTTAGTATGTGAACACACAGCACTGCTATACCTCTTAGTGTGTGAGTGGATGGGTGTGTGTGTGTGAGTGTGTGTGTGTGTGTGTGTGTGTGTGTGTGCATGGATGTGTGTGTGTGTGTGTGTGTGTGTGTGTGTGTGTGTGTGTGTGTGTGTGTGTGTGTGTGTGTGTGTGTGCATGGATGTGTGTGTGTGTGTGCCTGATAACAGCAGAGCTTTAACTAATTACAGTGGAGCAACTATTAGCCAATGGATGTGCTGGTGGCTCCGCGGGGAGCTAGCTAGTTACCACCATTAATCTCTGCATCGTTTGGTCTGTGTCTCCTTCATCACTTAGGACAATTAGAACAGATAAGTGTGTTCCCACAGGGCTGGACCTTTATGGGGCTGGACCTTTATGGGGCTGACGCTGGGGGTTTGAGGCTGGGCCTCGGGATGGGAGACTGGGCCTCGGGATGGGAGGCTGGGCCTGGGGATGGGAGACTGGGCCTCGGGATGGGAGACTGGGCCTGGGGATGGGAGACTGGGCCTGGGGATGGGAGACTGGGCCTCGGGATGGGAGGCTGGGCCTGGGGATGGGAGGCTGGGCCTGGGGATGGGAGACTGGGCCTCTGGATGGGAGACTGGGCCTCTGGATGGGAGACTGGGCCTCGGGATGGGAGACTGGGCCTCGGGATGGGAGGCTGGGCCTGGGGATGGGAGACTCGGGATGGGAGACTGGGGACGGGAGGCTGGGGACGAGAGGCTGGGGACGGGAGGCTGGGGACGGGAGGCTGGGGACGGGAGGCTGGGGACGGGAGACTGGGGACGGGAGGCTGGGGACGGGAGGCTGGGGACGGGAGGCTGGGGACAGGAGGCTGGGGCTGGATCTGCATGGGGTGTGTATCTGTGTGTATATAGCCTCCTGTAGCTCAGTTGGTAGAGCATGGCGCTTGCAACGCCAGGGTTGTGCGTTCGATTCCCACGGGGGGCCAGTATGAAAAATGTATGCACTCACTAACTGTAAGTAGCTCTGGATAAGAGCGTCTGCTAAATGACTAAAATGTGTGTGCTTGTGTGTGACTGTGTGTGCTTGTGTGTGACTGTGTGTGACTGTGTGTGTCTGTGTGTGACTGTGTGTGACTGTGTGTGACTGTGTGTGTCTGTGTGTGACTGTGTGTGACTGTGTGTGACTGTGTGTGTCTGTGTGTGTCTGTGTGTGACTTTGTGTGACTGTGTGTGACTGTGTGTGTCTGTGTGTGACTGTGTGTGACTGTGTGTGACTGTGTGTGACTGTGTGTGCTTGTGTGACTCTGTGTATGTGTGTGTTTCTGGGGTCTTAACAACCTTTTGATTGGCTGATTGCTTGGTGCTGAAAGTGTGATGACGGGGTAAACGTTGCTCCGTGCAAGGACTGGCTTGTCATTACAGACCTGGGAAGTATCCCAAATGGCAAAGCCTCTGGTCAAAAGTACTGCACTATAAACGTAATAAGGTGCTATTTAGAACACACTTCTCTGCTTCTGCCTTCTCCTCTGAAGGCTAACATCTCTTTACACAGCAACTATGTTCAACTCTCTTGTCATTAGAGGCCTGCTCTGCTGCTCACTGCTGCAACAATACTTCATCATTTGCTTCTGCCTTCTCCTCTGCTCACTTTGCCCCAAGAACATCACAGCAGGGGACACTGTCTCCTCTTTACAGCAGGGGATACTGTCTCCTCTTTACAGCAGGGGATACTGTCTCCTCCTCCTCTCCACAGCAGGGGATACTGTCTCCTCCTCCTCTTCACAGCAGGGGATACTGTCTCCTCCTCTTTACAGCAGGGGATACTGTCTCCTCTTTACAGCAGGGGACACTGTCTCATCCTCTTTACAGCAGGGGATACTGTCTCCTCCACTTTACAGCAGGGGATACTGTCTCCTCCTCTTTACAGCAGGGGATACTGTCTCCTCTTTACAGCAGGGGATACTGTCTCCTCTTTACAGCAGGGGATACTGTCTCCTCCACTTTACAGCAGGGGACACTGTCTCCTCCTCATCTTTACAGCAGGGGATACTGTCTCCTCCTCTTTACAGCAGGGTATACTGTCTCCTCTTTACAGCAGGGGATACTGTCTCCTCTTTACAGCAGGGGACACTGTCTCCACTTTACAGCAGGGGATACTGCCTCCTCCTCTTCACAGCAGGGGATACTGTCTCCTCTTTACAGCAGGGGATACTGTCTCCTCCTCCTCTTCACAGCAGGGGATACTGTCTCCTCCTCTTTACAGCAGGGGATACTGTCTCCTCTTTACAGCAGGGGATACTGTCTCCTCTTTACAGCAGGGGATACTGTCTCCTCTTTACAGCAGGGGGACACTGTCTCCACTTTACAGCAGGGGATACTGCCTCCTCCTCTTCACAGCAGGGGATACTGTCTCCTCTTTACAGCAGGGGATACTGTCTCCTCCTCCTCTTCACAGCAGGGGATACTGTCTCCTCCTCTTTACAGCAGGGGATACTGTCTCCTCCTCATCTTTACAGCAGGGGATACTGTCTCCTCCTCCTCTTCACAGCAGGGGATACTGTCTCCTCCTCCTCTTCACAGCAGGGGATACTGTCTCCTCCTCATCTTTACAGCAGGGGATACTGTCTCCTCCTCTTTACAGCAGGGGATACTGTCTCCTCCTCTTCACAGCAGGGGATACTGTCTCCTCCTCATCTTTACAGCAGGGGATACTTTCTCCTCCTCTTCACAGCAGGGGATACTGTCTCCTCCTCATCTTTACAGCAGGGGATACTGTCTCCTCCTCTTCACAACAGGGGATACTGTCTCCTCCTCTTCACAGCAGGGGATACTTCTCCTCCTCATCTTTACAGCAGGGGATACTCTCTCCTCCTCTTCACAGCAGGGGATACCTTCTCCTCCTCCTCTTTACAGCAGGGGATACTGTCTCCTCCTCCTCTTTACAGCAAGGGATACTGTCTCCTCCTCTTTACAGCAGGGGATACTGTCTCCTCCTCTTTACAGCAGGGGATACTGTCTCCTCCTCTTTACAGCAGGGGATACTGTCTCCTCCTCTTTACAGCAGGGGATACTGTCTCCTCCTCTTTACAGCATGGGATACTGTCTCCTCCTCTTCACAGCAGGGGATACTGTCTCCTCCTCTTTACAGCAGGGGATACTGTCTCCTCCTCTTTACAGCAGGGGATACTGTCTCCTCCTCTTTACAGCAGGGGATACTGTCTCCTCCTCTTTACAGCAGGGGATACTGTCTCCTCCTCTTTACAGCAGGGGATACTGTCTCCTCCTCTTCACAGCAGGGGATACTGTCTCCTCCTCTTCACAGCAGGGGATACTTCTCCTCCTCCTCTTTACAGCAGGGGATACTGTCTCCTCCTCTTCACAGCAGGGGATACTGTATCCTCCTCTTTACAGCAGGGGATACTGTCTCCTCCTCCTCTTTACAGCAGGGGATACTGTCTCCTCCTCTTTACAGCAGGGGATACTGTCTCCTCCTCTTTACAGCAGGGGACACTGTCTCCTCCTCCTCTTTACAGCAGGGGATACTGTATCCTCCTCTTTACAGCAGGGGATACTGTCTCCTCCTCTTTACAGCAGGGGATACTGTCTCCTCCTCTTCACAGCAGGGGATACTGTCTCCTCCTCCTCTTTACAGCAGGGGATACTGTCTCCTCCTCCTCTTTACAGCAGGGGATACTGTCTCCTCCTCTTTACAGCAGGGGATACTGTCTCCTCCTCTTTACAGCAGGGGATACTGTCTCCTCCTCTTTACAGCAGGGGATACTGTCTCCTCCTCTTCACAGCAGGGGATACTGTATCCTCCTCTTTACAGCAGGGGATACTGTCTCCTCCTCCTCTTTACAGCAGGGGATACTGTCTCCTCCTCTTTACAGCAGGGGATACTGTCTCCTCCTCTTTACAGCAGGGGACACTGTCTCCTCCTCCTCTTTACAGCAGGGGATACTGTATCCTCCTCTTTACAGCAGGGGATACTGTCTCCTCCTCTTTACAGCAGGGGATACTGTCTCCTCCTCTTCACAGCAGGGGATACTGTCTCCTCCTCCTCTTTACAGCAGGGGATACTGTCTCCTCCTCCTCTTTACAGCAGGGGATACTGTCTCCTCCTCTTTACAGCAGGGGATACTGTCTCCTCCTCTTTACAGCAGGGGATACTGTCTCCTCCTCTTTACAGCAGGGGATACTGTCTCCTCCTCTTTACAGCAGGGGATACTGTCTCCTCCTCTTCACAGCAGGGGATACTGTCTCCTCCTCATCTTTACAGCAGGGGATACTGTCTCCTCCTCTTTACAGCATGGGATACTGTCTCCTCCTCTTCACAGCAGGGGATACTGTCTCCTCCTCTTTACAGCAGGGGATACTGTCTCCTCCTCTTCACAGCAGGGGATACTGTCTCCTCCTCTTTACAGCAGGGGATACTGTCTCCTCCTCTTTACAGCAGGGGATGCTGTCTCCTCCTCTTCACAGCAGGGGATACTGTCTCCTCCTTTTCACAGCAGGGGATACTCTCTCCTCCTCATCTTTACAGCAGGGGATACTCTCTCCTCCTCTTCACAGCAGGGGATACTGTCTCCTCCTCCTCTTTACAGCAGGGGATACCTTCTCCTCCTCCTCTTTACAGCAGGGGATACTGTCTCCTCCTCCTCTTTACAGCAGGGGATACTGTCTCCTCCTCCTCTTTACAGCAGGGGATACTGTCTCCTCCTCTTTACAGCAGGGGATACTGTCTCCTCCTCTTTACAGCAGGGGATACTGTCTCCTCCTCTTCACAGCAGGGGATACTGTCTCCTCCTCCTCTTTACAGCAGGGGATACCTTCTCCTCCTCCTCTTTACAGCAGGGGATACTGTCTCCTCCTCCTCTTTACAGCAGGGGATACTGTCTCCTCCTCTTTACAGCAGGGGATACTGTCTCCTCCTCTTTACAGCAGGGGATACTGTCTCCTCCTCTTTACAGCAGGGGATACTGTCTCCTCCTCTTTACAGCAGGGGATACTGTCTCCTCCTTTTCACAGCAGGGGATACTTCTCCTCCTCATCTTTACAGCAGGGGATACTGTCTCCTCCTCTTCACAGCAGGGGATACCTTCGCCTCCTCCTCTTTACAGCAGGGGATACTGTCTCCTCCTCTTTACAGCAGGGGACACTGTCTCCTCCTCTTTACAGCATGGGATACTGTCTCCTCCTCTTCACAGCAGGGGATACTGTCTCCTCCTCTTTACAGCAGGGGATACTGTCTCCTCCTCTTTACAGCATGGGATACTGTCTCCTCCTCTTCACAGCAGGGGATACTGTCTCCTCCTCTTCACAGCAGGGGATACTGTCTCCTCCTCTTTACAGCAGGGGATACTGTCTCCTCCTCTTTACAGCAGGGGATGCTGTCTCCTCCTCCTCTTCACAGCAGGGGATACTGTCTCCTCCTTTTCACAGCAGGGGATACTTCTCCTCCTCATCTTTACAGCAGGGGATACCTTCTCCTCCTCCTCTTCACAGCAGGGGATACTGTCTCCTCCTTTTCACAGCAGGGGATACTTCTCCTCCTCATCTTTACAGCAGGGGATACCTTCTCCTCCTCCTCTTTACAGCAGGGGATACTTCTCCTCCTCATCTTTACAGCAGGGGATACTCTCTCCTCCTCTTCACAGCAGGGGATACTGTCTCCTCCTCCTCTTTACAGCAGGGGATACTGTCTCCTCCTCTTTACAGCAGGGGATACTGTCTCCTCCTCTTTACAGCAGGGGATACTGTATCCTCCTCTTCACAGCAGGGGATACTGTCTCCTCCTCTTTACAGCAGGGGATACTGTCTCCTCCTCTTTACAGCATGGGATACTGTCTCCTCCTCTTTACAGCAGGGGATACTGTCTCCTCCTCATCTTTACAGCAGGGGATACTGTCTCCTCCTCCTCTTCACAGCAGGGGATACTGTCTCCTCCTCCTCTTCACAGCAGGGGATACTGTCTCCTCCTCTTTACAGCAGGGGATACTGTCTCCTCTTTACAGCAGGGGACACTGTCTCATCCTCTTTACAGCAGGGGACACTGTCTCCTCTTTACAGCAGGGGACACTGTCTCCTCTTTACAGCAAGGGACACTGTCTCCTCTTTACAGCAGGGGATACTGTCTCCACTTTACAGCAGGGGATACTGTCTCCTCTTTACAGCAGGGGATACTGTCTCCTCTTTACATCAGGGGATACTGTCTCCTCCTCCTCTTCACAGCAGGGGATACTGTCTCCTCCTCTTTACAGCAGGGGACACTGTCTACTCCTCTTTAGAGCAGGGGACACTGTCTCCTCTTTACAGCAGGGGATACTGTCTACTCCTCTTTAGAGCAGGGGATACTGTCTCCTCTTTACAGCAGGGGATACTGTCTCCTCTTTACAGCAGGGGATACTGTCTCCTCTTTACAGCAGGGGATACTGTCTCCTCCACTTTACAGCAGGGGATACTGTCTCCTCCTCTTTACAGCAGGGGATACTGTCTCCTCTTTACAGCAGGGGATACTGTCTCCTCTTTACAGCAGGGGATACTGTCTCCTCCACTTTACAGCAGGGGACACTGTCTCCTCCTCATCTTTACAGCAGGGGATACTGTCTCCTCCTCTTTACAGCAGGGTATACTGTCTCCTCTTTACAGCAGGGGATACTGTCTCCTCTTTACAGCAGGGGACACTGTCTCCACTTTACAGCAGGGGATACTGCCTCCTCCTCTTCACAGCAGGGGATACTGTCTCCTCTTTTACAGCAGGGGATACTGTCTCCTCCTCCTCTTCACAGCAGGGGATACTGTCTCCTCCTCTTTACAGCAGGGGATACTGTCTCCTCTTTACAGCAGGGGATACTGTCTCCTCTTTACAGCAGGGGATACTGTCTCCTCTTTACAGCAGGGGACACTGTCTCCACTTTACAGCAGGGGATACTGCCTCCTCCTCTTCACAGCAGGGGATACTGTCTCCTCTTTACAGCAGGGGATACTGTCTCCTCCTCCTCTTCACAGCAGGGGATACTGTCTCCTCCTCTTTACAGCAGGGGATACTGTCTCCTCCTCATCTTTACAGCAGGGGATACTGTCTCCTCCTCCTCTTCACAGCAGGGGATACTGTCTCCTCCTCCTCTTCACAGCAGGGGATACTGTCTCCTCCTCATCTTTACAGCAGGGGATACTGTCTCCTCCTCTTTACAGCAGGGGATACTGTCTCCTCCTCTTCACAGCAGGGGATACTGTCTCCTCCTCATCTTTACAGCAGGGGATACTTTCTCCTCCTCTTCACAGCAGGGGATACTGTCTCCTCCTCATCTTTACAGCAGGGGATACTGTCTCCTCCTCTTCACAACAGGGGATACTGTCTCCTCCTCTTCACAGCAGGGGATACTTCTCCTCCTCATCTTTACAGCAGGGGATACTCTCTCCTCCTCTTCACAGCAGGGGATACCTTCTCCTCCTCCTCTTTACAGCAGGGGATACTGTCTCCTCCTCCTCTTTACAGCAAGGGATACTGTCTCCTCCTCTTTACAGCAGGGGATACTGTCTCCTCCTCTTTACAGCAGGGGATACTGTCTCCTCCTCTTTACAGCAGGGGATACTGTCTCCTCCTCTTTACAGCAGGGGATACTGTCTCCTCCTCTTTACAGCATGGGATACTGTCTCCTCCTCTTCACAGCAGGGGATACTGTCTCCTCCTCTTTACAGCAGGGGATACTGTCTCCTCCTCTTTACAGCAGGGGATACTGTCTCCTCCTCTTTACAGCAGGGGATACTGTCTCCTCCTCTTTACAGCAGGGGATACTGTCTCCTCCTCTTTACAGCAGGGGATACTGTCTCCTCCTCTTCACAGCAGGGGATACTGTCTCCTCCTCTTCACAGCAGGGGATACTTCTCCTCCTCCTCTTTACAGCAGGGGATACTGTCTCCTCCTCTTCACAGCAGGGGATACTGTATCCTCCTCTTTACAGCAGGGGATACTGTCTCCTCCTCCTCTTTACAGCAGGGGATACTGTCTCCTCCTCTTTACAGCAGGGGATACTGTCTCCTCCTCTTTACAGCAGGGGACACTGTCTCCTCCTCCTCTTTACAGCAGGGGATACTGTATCCTCCTCTTTACAGCAGGGGATACTGTCTCCTCCTCTTTACAGCAGGGGATACTGTCTCCTCCTCTTCACAGCAGGGGATACTGTCTCCTCCTCCTCTTTACAGCAGGGGATACTGTCTCCTCCTCCTCTTTACAGCAGGGGATACTGTCTCCTCCTCTTTACAGCAGGGGATACTGTCTCCTCCTCTTTACAGCAGGGGATACTGTCTCCTCCTCTTTACAGCAGGGGATACTGTCTCCTCCTCTTCACAGCAGGGGATACTGTATCCTCCTCTTTACAGCAGGGGATACTGTCTCCTCCTCCTCTTTACAGCAGGGGATACTGTCTCCTCCTCTTTACAGCAGGGGATACTGTCTCCTCCTCTTTACAGCAGGGGACACTGTCTCCTCCTCCTCTTTACAGCAGGGGGATACTGTATCCTCCTCTTTACAGCAGGGGATACTGTCTCCTCCTCTTTACAGCAGGGGATACTGTCTCCTCCTCTTCACAGCAGGGGATACTGTCTCCTCCTCCTCTTTACAGCAGGGGATACTGTCTCCTCCTCCTCTTTACAGCAGGGGATACTGTCTCCTCCTCTTTACAGCAGGGGATACTGTCTCCTCCTCTTTACAGCAGGGGATACTGTCTCCTCCTCTTTACAGCAGGGGATACTGTCTCCTCCTCTTTACAGCAGGGGATACTGTCTCCTCCTCTTCACAGCAGGGGATACTGTCTCCTCCTCATCTTTACAGCAGGGGATACTGTCTCCTCCTCTTTACAGCATGGGATACTGTCTCCTCCTCTTCACAGCAGGGGATACTGTCTCCTCCTCTTTACAGCAGGGGATACTGTCTCCTCCTCTTCACAGCAGGGGATACTGTCTCCTCCTCTTTACAGCAGGGGATACTGTCTCCTCCTCTTTACAGCAGGGGATGCTGTCTCCTCCTCTTCACAGCAGGGGATACTGTCTCCTCCTTTTCACAGCAGGGGATACTCTCTCCTCCTCATCTTTACAGCAGGGGATACTCTCTCCTCCTCTTCACAGCAGGGGATACTGTCTCCTCCTCCTCTTTACAGCAGGGGATACCTTCTCCTCCCTCCTCTTTACAGCAGGGGATACTGTCTCCTCCTCCTCTTTACAGCAGGGGATACTGTCTCCTCCTCCTCTTTACAGCAGGGGATACTGTCTCCTCCTCTTTACAGCAGGGGATACTGTCTCCTCCTCTTTACAGCAGGGGATACTGTCTCCTCCTCTTCACAGCAGGGGATACTGTCTCCTCCTCCTCTTTACAGCAGGGGATACCTTCTCCTCCTCCTCTTTACAGCAGGGGATACTGTCTCCTCCTCCTCTTTACAGCAGGGGATACTGTCTCCTCCTCTTTACAGCAGGGGATACTGTCTCCTCCTCTTTACAGCAGGGGATACTGTCTCCTCCTCTTTACAGCAGGGGATACTGTCTCCTCCTCTTTACAGCAGGGGATACTGTCTCCTCCTTTTCACAGCAGGGGATACTTCTCCTCCTCATCTTTACAGCAGGGGATACTGTCTCCTCCTCTTCACAGCAGGGGATACCTTCGCCTCCTCCTCTTTACAGCAGGGGATACTGTCTCCTCCTCTTTACAGCAGGGGACACTGTCTCCTCCTCTTTACAGCATGGGATACTGTCTCCTCCTCTTCACAGCAGGGGATACTGTCTCCTCCTCTTTACAGCAGGGGATACTGTCTCCTCCTCTTTACAGCATGGGATACTGTCTCCTCCTCTTCACAGCAGGGGATACTGTCTCCTCCTCTTCACAGCAGGGGATACTGTCTCCTCCTCTTTACAGCAGGGGATACTGTCTCCTCCTCTTTACAGCAGGGGATGCTGTCTCCTCCTCCTCTTCACAGCAGGGGATACTGTCTCCTCCTTTTCACAGCAGGGGATACTTCTCCTCCTCATCTTTACAGCAGGGGATACCTTCTCCTCCTCCTCTTCACAGCAGGGGGATACTGTCTCCTCCTTTTCACAGCAGGGGATACTTCTCCTCCTCATCTTTACAGCAGGGGATACCTTCTCCTCCTCCTCTTTACAGCAGGGGATACTTCTCCTCCTCATCTTTACAGCAGGGGATACTCTCTCCTCCTCTTCACAGCAGGGGATACTGTCTCCTCCTCCTCTTTACAGCAGGGGATACTGTCTCCTCCTCTTTACAGCAGGGGATACTGTCTCCTCCTCTTTACAGCAGGGGATACTGTATCCTCCTCTTCACAGCAGGGGATACTGTCTCCTCCTCTTTACAGCAGGGGATACTGTCTCCTCCTCTTTACAGCATGGGATACTGTCTCCTCCTCTTTACAGCAGGGGATACTGTCTCCTCCTCATCTTTACAGCAGGGGATACTGTCTCCTCCTCATCTTTACAGCAGGGGATACTGTCTCCTCCTCTTCACAGCAGGGGATACTGTCTCGTCCTCTTCACAGAAGGGGATGCTGGCTCTTCCTCTTCTCGGCACAACTCTGTGTTTTAATGTCGGTCATGTGTCTAAAGTTGACTTCTGAAGTGAGTTGATGAAAACGACTACCATTTAACATTGGTAGTCATAACATTTTTACATTTTTTTTACATTTTAGTCATTTAGCAGACGCTCTTATCCAGAGCGACTTACAGGACCAATTAGGGTTAAGTGCCTTGCTCAAGGGCACATTTACGTCATTTAGCAGACGCTCTTATCCAGAGCGACTACAAATTGGTGCATTCACCCTATAGCCAGTGGGATAACCACTTTACAATTATATATATATTTTTTTTGGGGGCGGTGGGGGGGTAGAAGGATAACCACTGCTGACAATACGTAGAGCATTACAACGTTTTTCTATCCTGTGACAGCTGCACCTGAAAGAGCAGACAAAGACTAATTACATTCAGCTTGAATCTCATCACTGTGATTTGGATTTCAGTCATGTTGAGATGGTTGTGGAAACAACTGTTACGATAATGTTATGATAATCACAGACTTGTACTCAGCCGTCTGTAATTCATCCGGTAGACATAACTGAGGTTACACACAAAGCAAATACTAATTCACCAAGAAGAAGAAAACACAGAGCACCCTAATGTTTTCATAGGGCACTATGTTTGACCAAAACATTATGGGCCCAGGGAACAGGGTGCCATTAGGGGTGCAGAAACAGTAAGACATGTGGACCTTGCAGGTACGCTATACACTGAGCAGACAAACAAGGGTGGAACTCCAAGGTACACAGAGAGGAGTTACACATTGTAGATTTACTATCTGTTCTTGTAAATTTATGAAGGGCACAGTAATACATCTCCTCCTCCTCCTCCTCCTCAATCAATCAAATTTTTATTTATAAAGCCCTTTTTACATCAGCAGATGTCACCAAGTGCTATACAGAAACCCAGCCTAAAACCCCAAACAGCCAATGGCGGTTTGTCGCTCCAGTGCCCTTCCGTTCACCTTCGCACCCCTGGGCCAGACTACACTCAATCATAGGACCTGCTGAAGAGACGAGTCTTCAGTAAAGACTTAAAGGTTGAGACCGAGTCTGCGTCTCTCACATGGATTGGCAGACCATTCCATAAAAATGGAGCTCTATAGGAGAAAGCCCTGCCTCCAGCTGTTTGATTAGAAATTCTAGGGACAATAAGGAGGCCTGCGTCTTGTGACCGTAGGGTACGTGTAGGTATGTACGGCAGGACCAAATCGGAGAGATGGGTAGGAGCAAATCCATGTAATGCTTTGTAGGTTAGCAGTAAAACCTTGAAATCAGCCCTGGCCTTAACAGGAAGCCAGTGTAGAGAGGCTAGCACTGGAGTAATATGATCACATTTTTGGGTTCTAGTCAAGATTCTAGCAGCTGTGTTTAGCACTAACTGAAGTGTATTTAGTGCTTTATCCGGGTAACCAGAGAGTAGAGCATTGCAGTAGTCTAATCTAGAAGTGACAAAAGCATGGATTAGCTCTTCTGCATAATTTTTGGACAAAACGTTTCTGATTTTTGCAGTGTTTACGAAGATGGAAAAAAGCTGTCCTTGAAATATTATTGATATGTTCGTCAAAAGAGAGATCAGGATCCAGAGTAACGCCGAGGTCCTTCACAGTTTTTATTGAGACGACTGTACAACCATCAAGATTAATTGTCAGATCCAACAGAAGATCTCTTTGTTGCTTTGGACCTAGAACTAGCATCTCTGTTTTGTCAGAGTTTAAAAGTAACACATTTTCCGCCATCCACTTCCTGATGTCTGAAACACGCAATTCTGGGGCTTCACCATGTTTCGTCAAAATGTACAGCTGTGTGTCGTCCACATAGCAATGAAAGTTAACATTGTGTTTCTGAATGACATCACCAAGAGGTTAAATATATAGTGAAAACAATAGTGGTCCTAAAACGGAACCTTGAGGAACACCGAAACTTACAATTGATTTGTCAGAGGACAAACCATCCACAGAGACGAACTGATATCTTTCCGACAGATAAGATCTAAACCAGGCAAGAACTTGTCTGTGTAGACAAATTTGGGTTTCCAATCTCTCCAAAAGAATGTGGTGATCGATGGTGTCAAAAGCAGCACTAAGGTCTAGGAGCACGAGGACAGATGCAGAGCCTTGGTCTGACGCCATTAAAAGGTCATTTACCACCTTCACGAGTGCAGTCTCAGTGGTATGATGGGGTCTAAAACCAGACTGAAGTCTGTGAGTTGCTGCACAACAGCTTTTTCCTAAATGTTTGAGAGGAAAGGGAGATTCGATATAGGCCGGTAGTTTTTTACATTTTCTGGGTCAAGGTTTGGCTTTTTCAAGAGGCTTTATTACTGCCACTTTTAGTGAGTTTGGTACACATCCGGAGGATAGGGAGACGTATATTATGTTCAACATAGGAGGGCCAAGCACAGGAAGTAGCTCTTTCAGTAGTTTAGTTGGAATAGGGTCCAGTATGCAGCTTGAAGGTTTAGAAGCCATGACTATTTTCATGAATGTGTCAAGACATATAGGATTAAAAAACTTGAGTGTCTCCATTGATCCGAGGTCCTGGCAGTTCTGTGCAGACTCAGGACAGCTGAGCTTTGGAGAAATACACAGATTCAAAGAGGAGTCCGTAATTTACTTTCTAATGATCATGATCTTTTCGTTGAAGAAGTTCATGAATTCATCACTGCTGAAGTGAAAGGCATCCTCTCTTGGGGAATGCTGCTTTTTAGTTAGCTTTGCGACAGTATCAAAAATACATTTAGGATTGTTCTTATTCTCCTCAATTAGGTTGGAAAAATAGGATGATCGAGCAGAAGTGAGGGCTCTTCGATATTGCTCTGTACTTTCTTTCCAAGCTAGTAGGAAGACTTCCAGTTTGGTGGAGGGCCATTTCCGTTCCAATTTTCTGGAGGCTTGCTTCAGGGCTCGGATATTTTCTGTATACCAGGGAGCTAGTTTCTTGTGACAAATATTTTTTATTGTTTTTAGGGATGCGACTGCATCTAGGGTATTACACAAGGTTAAATGTAGATCCTCATTTAGGTCGTTTACTGATTTTTGTTCTCCGACATCCTTGAGTAGGTGGAGGGAGTCTGGAAGGGCCTCTAGGAATCTTTGGGTTGTCCGAGAATTTATAGCACAGGTTTTGATGGTTCTTGGTTGGGGTCTGACCAGATTATTTGTTGCGATTGCAAATATAATAAAATGGTAGTCCGATAGTCCAGGGTTATGAGGAAAAACAGTTACCTCCTCCTCCTCCTCCTCCTCCTCCTCCTCTCCTCCTTCTCCTCCTCCTCCTCCTCCTCATACTCTCCTTCTAATCTCCTTCAAACCTCCTCCTCCTCCTACTCTCCTTCTAATCTCCTTCTAATCTCCTCCTAATCTCCTCCTCCTCCTCTCCTCATAATCTCCTCCTCCTCCTCCTCCTCCTAATCTCCTCCTCCTCCTCCTCCTCCTAATCTCCTCCTCCTCCTAATCTCCTCCTCCTCCTAATCTCCTCCTCCTCCTCTCCTCCTAATCTCCTCCTCCTCTCCTCCTAATCTCCTCCTCCTCCTCTCCTCCTCATCTCCTCCTCCTCTTCTCCTCCTTATCTCCTCCTCCTCCTCTCCTCCTAATCTCCTCCTCCTCCTCTCCTCCTAATCACCTCCTCCTCCTCCTAATCTCCTCCTCCTCCTCTCCTCATAATCTCCTCCTCTCCTCCTCTCCTCCTAATCTCCTCCTCCTCCTCTCCTCCTAATCACCTCCTCCTCCTCCTAATCTCCTCCTCCTCCTCTCCTCCTAATCTCCTCCTCCTCCTAATCTCCTCCTCTCCTCCTAATATCCTCCTCCTCCTCTCCTCCTAATATCCTCCTCCTCCTCTCCTCCTAATATCCTCCTCCTCCTCTCCTCCTAATCACCTCCTCCTCCTCCTAATCTCCTCCTCCTCCTCTCCTCCTAATCTCCTCCTCCTCCTAATCTCCTCCTCTCCTCCTAATCTCCTCCTCCTCCTCTCCTCCTAATATCCTCCTCCTCCTCTCCTCCTAATCTCCTCCTCCTCCTCTCCTCCTCATCTCCTCCTCCTCTTCTCCTCCTTATCTCCTCCTCCTCCTCTCCTCCTAATCTCCTCCTCCTCCTCTCCTCCCTAATCACCTCCTCCTCCTACAATCTCCTCCTCCTCCTCTCCTCCTAATCTCCTCCTCCCCCTTCCTAATCTCCTCCTCCTCCTCTCCTCCTAATCACCTCCTCCTCCTCCTAATCTCCTCCTCCTCCTCTCCTCCTAATCTCCTCCTCCTCCTAATCTCCTCCTCTCCTCCTAATATCCTCCTCCTCCTCTCCTCCTAATATCCTCCTCCTCCTCTCCTCCTAATATCCTCCTCCTCATCTCCTCATAATCTCCTCCTCTCCTCCTCTCCTCCTAATCTCCTCCTCCTCCTCTCCTCCTAATCTCCTCCTCCTCCTCTCCTCCTAATCTCCTCCTCCTCCTCTCCTCCTAATCTCCTCCTCCTCCTCTCCTCCTAATCTCCTCCTGCTCTCCTCCTAATCTCCGCCTGCTCTCCTCCTAATCTCCTCACCCCCCTCCTCTCCTCCTAATCTCCTCCTCCTCCTCCTCTCCTCCTCCTCTGATCTTCAATAATGTGTGCTTCTCTAAATCTTATTGATGAGGCTCTAAAAGAAACACAGTTTACACAAATCAATCAGTTTAGATATAGAAGAGATTATAACCTGAGGTGTGCAATAAGATTTACCAGGGGGGTCAGAGGTCGTGTCTACACTTGACATTTACAGTGGGGAGAACAAGTATTTGATACACTGCCGATTTTGCAGGTTTTCCTACTTACAAACCATGTAGAGGTCTGTAATTTTTATCATAGGTACACTTCAACTGTGAGAGACGGAATCTAAAAAAATCCAGAAAATCACATTGTATGATTTTTAAGTAATTAATTTGCATTTTATTGCATGACATAAGTATTTGATACATCAGAAAAGCAGAACTTAATATTTGGTACAGAAACCTTTGTTTGCAATTACAGAGATCATACGTTTCCTGTAGGTCTTGACCAGGTTTGCACACACTGCAGCAAGGATTTTGGCCCACTCCTCCATACAGACCTTCTCCAGATCCTTCAGGTTTCGGGGCTGTCGCTGGGAAATACGGACTTTCAGCTCCGTCCAAAGATTTTCTATTGGGTTCAGGTCTGGAGACTGGCTAGGCCACTCCAGGACCTTGAGATGCTTCTTACAGAGCCACTCCTTAGTTGCCCTGGCTGTGTGTTTCGGGTCGTTGTCATGCTGGAAGACCCAGCCACGACTAATCTTCAATGCTCTTACTGAGGGAAGGAGGTTGTTGGCCAAGATCTCGCGATACATGGCCCCATCCATCCTCCCCTCAATACGGTGCAGTCATCCTGTCCCCTTTGCAGAAAAGCATCCCCAAAGAATGATGTTTCCACCTCCATGTTTCACGGTTGGGATGGTGTTCTTGGGGTGGTACTCATCCTTCTTCTTCCTCCAAACACGGCGAGTGGATTTTAGAACAAAAAGCTCTATTTTTGTCTCATCAGACCACATGACCTTCTCCCATTCCTCCTCTGGATCATCCAGATGGTCATTGGCAAACTTCAGACGGGCCTGGACATGCGCTGGCTTGAGCAGGGGGGCCTTGCGTGCGCTGCAGGATTTTAATCCATGACGGCGTAGTGTGTTACTAATGGTTTTCTTTGAGACTGTGGTCCCAGCTCTCTTCAGGTCATTGACCAGGTCCTGCCGTGTAGTTCTGGGCTTATCCCTCACCTTCCTCATGATCATTGATGCCCCAGGAGGTGAGATCTTGCATGGAGCCCCAGACCGAGGATGATTGACCGTCATCTTGAACTTCTTCCATTTTCTAATAATTGCGCAAACATTTGTTGCCTTCTCACCAAGCTGCTTGCCTATTGTCCTGTAGCCCATCCCAGCCTTGTGCAGGTCTACAATTTTATCCCTGATGTCCTTACACAGCTCTCTGGGCTTGGCCATTGTGTAGAGGTTGGAGTCTGTTTGATTGAGTGTGTGGACAGGTGTCTTCTATACAGGAAACGAGTTCAAACAGGTGCAGTTAATACAGGTAATGAGTGGAGAACAGGAGGGCTTGTTAAAGAAATACTAACAGGTCTGTGAGAGCTGGAATTCTTACTGGTTGGTAGGTGATCAAATACTTATGTCATGCAATAAAATGCTAATTAATTACTTAAAAATCATACAATGTGATTTTCTGGATTTCTCTCACTGTTGAAGTGTACCTATGATAAAAATTACAGACCTCTACATGCTTTGTAAGTAGGAAAACCTGCAAAATCGGCAGTGTATCAAATACTTGTTCTCCCCACTGTATACAGTGGGGAAAAAAAGTATTTAGTCAGCCACCAATTGTGCAAGTTCTCCCACTTTAAAAGATGAGAGAGGCCTGTAATTTTCATCATAGGTACACGTCAACTATGACAGACAAAATGAGAAAAAAAAATCCAGAAAATCCCATTGTAGGATTATTAATGAATTTATTTGCAAATTATGGTGGAAAATAAGTATTTGGTCAATAACAAAAGTTTCTTAATACTTTGTTATATCCCCTTTGTTGGCAATGACACAGGTCAAACGTTTTCTGTAAGTCTTCACAAGGTTTTCACACACTGTTAATGGTATTTTGGCCCATTCCTCCATGCAGATCTCCTCTAGAGCAGTGATGTTTTGGGGCTGTCGCTGGGCAACACGGACTTTCAAATCCCTCCAAAGATTTTCTATGGGGTTGAGATCTGGAGACTGGCTAGGCCACTCCAGGACCTTGAAATGCTTCTACGAAGCCACTCCTTCGTTGCCCGGGCGGTGTGTTTGGGATCATTGTCATGCTGAAAGACCCAGCCACGTTTCATCTTCAATGCCCTTGCTGATGGAAGGAGGTTTTCACTCAAAATCTCACGATACATGGCCCCATTTATTCTTTCCTTTACACGGATCAGTCGTCCTGGTCCCTTTGCAGAAAAACAGCCCCAAAGCATGATGTTTCCACCCCCATGCTTCACAGTAGGTATGGTGTTCTTTGGATGCAACTCAGCATTCTTTGTCCTCCAAACACGACGAGTTGAGTTTTTATCAAAAAGTTATATTTTGGTTTCATCTGACCATATGACATTCTCCCAATCCTCTTCTGGATCATCCAAATGCACTCTAGCAAACTTCAGACGGGCCTGGACATGTACTGGCTTAAGCAGGGGGACACGTCTGCACTGCAGGATTTGAGTCCCTGGCGGCGTAGTGTGTTACTGATGGTAGGCTTTATTACTTTGGTACCAGCTCTCTGCAGGTCATTCACTAAGTCCCCCCGTGTGGTTCTGGGATATTTGCTCACTGTTCTTGTGATCATTTTGACCCCACGGGGTGAGATCTTGCGTGGAGCCCCAGATCGAGGGAGATTATCAGTGGTCTTGTATGTCTTCCATTTCCTAATAATTGCTCCACAGTTGATTTATTCAAACCAAGCTGCTTACCTATTGCAGATTCAGTCTTCCCAGCCTGGTGCAGGTCTACAATTTTGTTTCTGGTGTCCTTTGACAGCTCTTTGGTCTTGGCCATAGTGGAGTTTGGAGTGTGACTGTTTGAGGTTGTGGACAGGTGTCTTTTATACTGATAACAAGTTCAAACAGGTGCCATTAATACAGGGAACGAGTGGAGGACAGAGGAGCCTCTTAAAGAAGAAGTTACAGGTCTTTGAGAGCCAGAAATCTTGCTTGTTTGTTGGTGACCAAATACTTATTTTCCACCATAATTTGCAAATAAATTCATTAAAAATCCTACAATGTGATTTTCTGGATTTTCTTTTCTCAATTTCTCTGTCATAGTTGACGTGTACCTATGATGAAAATTACAGGCCTCTCTCATCTTTTTAAGTGGGATAACTTGCACAATTGGTGGCTGACTAAATACTTTTTTTACCCACTGTATTTGACTTCTGCTATCAGAATAAGAATTTCAGATTGAAAAGACGGATCTAGACGCATAAAGTCGCTTTGTGGTCTGATTGTGTTCAGATCTGGCTGACCACTTCAGGAGGTGGTCAGGGATGCATTGTGTGCAATCAGGCTACTGAAAGAGCATACAGTGGGCGACGTCATCAGCACTCCTCCCACAAGTCTCCAGAAAACGTGTGTTTTGAGACAGAGAGCCACCTTTTCATTATAACGTTGGAGGAAATACGTTTTCTAGAGTGTGAGGAACGTATTTGCTGGATTAGTTATGCTAACCCGTTTGCAATCCCTTTAGCGTTGCTTGCTAGCTACAGAGGTTAACTGGTTAGTTAGCTACAGTAGTTAGCTACTGCCTTCAGTTGTTATTGTGTTATCATCATATTTAGCCTATTCCACCGTTTCTAGAATGCATACTGGCATTTTAATATAATGCGGGAAAAAGTAAACTGGACAAACTGTGGACACGGTAGACACATTTACATGTAGGTGTAGACATGTTCAGAAATTCATGAGCAGAACTCTATGATCAGAATAACAAAGCTGCATGAACTGTCATGTCTAGACACGGCCAGAGACTAAAGTCTAGACACGGCCAGAGACTAAAGTCTAGACAAGGCCAGAGACTAAAGTCTAGACACGGCCAGAGACACGGCCAGAGACACAGCGGAGCCTCGCTAGTCTGATAACCACGGACACAAATAAACACCAAGGGCACAAAATCTGACCACTGATCTGCCAATGTGGAGAATCCTCCAGCGCAGATACACAGGCTACATCTCAAAGGGCACCCTATTCCCTATGTAGTGCACTACTTTTTACATCAAACACAGATACAGACACCCTGTTCCCTATGTATTGCACTACTACACCCAGCACAGATGCACACAGCTTGTGTCAAAAAACCACACCCTATTTCCTTTACAGTGTACTACTTTTGACCAGAGACCTGTACCCAATTTCCTATGTAGGGCACTACTTTTGACCATCGCCTCTGGGAATAGGGTGTCATTTTGGACGCAGACCAAAGTCTATCTTAGCAACAATGTGTCAGAAGGCGACACTGAAATGCAGTAGGCGAAGTCACACACAGGACACAGAGCTTACTGGAAACCGTATTTAATCGAAATTAACCAGTGAAAAAACAATCTCCAAACATCGGAGGAAACAAACAACCCGCACACGAACACTGCCGATGACGCAAACAATAACACACAACACACAATGAACAACAGAGGGTTAAATAGGGAATACAATACAACATAATGGGGAACAGGTGTACACAAACAGGACACAACAAGTCAAACACCGAAACATAGATCGGTGGCAGCTAGTACTCCGGGGACGACGAACGCCGAAGCCTGCCCGAGCAGGGAGGAGGAGCAGCCTCGGCTGATTCCGTGACAGTACCCCCCCCTTGACGCGCAGCTCCAGCCGTGCGCCGACCCCGGCCTCGGGGACGGCCAGGAGGACGCGGAGCAGGGCGAGTCGGATGACTCCGGTGGAAGTCCCTCAACATGGAGGGATCTAGAATGTCCCTCCTGCGGACCCAGCACCGTTCCTCCGGACCGTACCCCTCCCACTCCACGAGATACTGCAGGCCCCCCGTCCGACGCCTCGAATCCAAGATGGACCAGACTGAGTACGCCGGAGCCCCCTCGATGTCCAACGGGGGCAGAGGAGCCTCTCGTACCTCATTCTCCTGGAGTGGACCAGCCACCACCGGCCTGAGGAGAGACACATGGAACGAGGGGTTAATGCGATAATACCTGGGCAGTTGTAACCTATAACATACCTTGTTTAATCTCCTCAGGACTTTAAAGGGCCCCACAAACCGCCGACCCAGCTTCCGGCAGGGCAGGCGAAGGGGCAGGTTTCGGGTCGAGAGCCAGACCCGGTCTCCTGGTGCATACACCGGAGCCTCACTGCGGTGGCGATCGGCGCTCGCCTTTTGCCGCCTGATGGCACGCTGCAGATGGACATGCGCAGCATTCAAAGTTTCCTCAGAGCGCCGAAACCACTCGTCCACCGCAGGGGCTTCAATCTGGCTCTGATGCCAAGGTGCCAGAACCGGCTGGTAACCTAACACACACTGGAAAGGCGTCAGGTTAGTGGACGAATGGCGGAGGGAGTTTTGGGCTATCTCTGACCAGGGAATATATCCCGACCACTCCCCTTGCCGGTCCTGGCAATATGACCTCAGAAACCTACCCACATCCTGGTTTACTCTCTCCACCTGCCCATTACTTTCGGTGTGAAAACCTGAGGTAAGGCTAATCGAGACCCCCAGACGTTCCATAAATGCCCTCCAGACTCTAGAGGTGAACTGGGGACCCCGATCAGACACTATATCCTCAGGTACCCCGTAGTGCCGGAAGACGTGTGTAAACAGGGCCTCAGCAGTTTGTAGGGCAGTAGGGAGACCTGGCAGGGGAATGAGACGGCAGGCTTTAGAAAACCGATCCACAACGACCAATATCGTAGTGTTCCCCTGGGAGGGGGGAAGGTCTGTAACAAAATCCACCGATAGGTGAGACCACGGCCGTTGTGGAACGGGTAGGGGTTGTAACTTCCCTCTGGGCAGGTGTCTAGGTGCCTTACACTGGGCGCACACCGAGCAGGAGGAAACATTACCCCTCACGTCCTTGGCCAAGGTTGGCCACCAGTACTTCTCACTAAGGCAGTGCACTGTCCGACCAATACCCGGATGACCAGAGGAGGGTGACGTGTGAGCCCAGTATATCAACCGGTCGCGAACCTCGAGCGGCACGTACCTCCGACCCTCTGGACACTGTGGAGGAGTAGGGTCGGAACATAACGCCCGCTCGATTTCCTCATCCACCTCCCACACCACCGGTGCCACTAAACAAGACTTCGGGAGAATGGGAGTGGGCTCAATGGACCTCTCCTCTGTGTCATATAGTCGGGACAGGGCGTCTGCCTTAGCGTTCTGGGACCCTGGTATATAGGTGAGCTTAAATACAAAGCGGGAAAGAAACATTGACCACCTTGCCTGGCGAGGATTCAGCCTCCTCGCTGCCCGGATGTACTCCAGGTAACGATGGTCAATCAGAATGAGAAAAGGGTGTTTAGCCCCCTCAAGCCAATGTCTCCACACCTTCAGGGCCTGAACCACGGCCAGCAGCTCCCTATCCCCCACGTCATAATTGCGCTCCACCGGACTGAGCTTCTTAGAATAGAAAGCACAGGGGCGGAGTTTAGGTGGCGTACCCGAGCGCTGAGACAGCACAGCGCCGATCCCAGCCTCGGAAGCGTCCACCTCCACCTGGAATGCCAAAGAGGGATCCGGATGCGCCAGCACCGGAGCCGAGGTAAACAGGTCCTTCAGGCGTTTAAACGCCCTGTCCGCCTCAGCTGACCACTGCAGGCGCACCGGACCCCCCTTTAGCAGAGAGGTAATGGGAGCTGCTACCTGTCCAAAGCCCCGGATAAACCTCTGGTAGTAATTGGCAAAACCCAAGAAGCGCTGCACCTCCTTTACCGTGGTCGGAGTCTGCCAATAACGCACGGCAGAAACGCGGTCAATCTCCATCTCTATCCCTGACGCAGACAACCGATGTCCCAGGAAGGAGATGGACTCCTGGAAGAACAGACATTTCTCCGCCTTCGCATACAGGTCATGCTCCAACAGTCTACCAAGCACTCGACGCACCAGGGATACATGCTCGGCTCGTGTAGCGGAATATATTAGGATGTCATCAATATATACCACAACACCCTGTCCATGCAAGTCCCGAAAAATCTCGTCCACAAATGATTGGAAGACTGAAGGAGCATTCATTAACCCGTATGGCATGACGAGATACTCATAGTGACCCGAGGTGGTACTGAATGCTGTCTTCCACTCATCTCCCTCCCTAATGCGCACCAGGTTGTACGCGCTCCTGAGATCAAATTTTGTGAAGAATCGCGCCCCGTGTAATGACTCCGTCATACTAGCAATCAGAAGGAGAGGATAGCTGTATTTGATGGTGATCTGATTTAGACCACGGTAATCAATACACGGGCGTAAACCCCCATCCTTCTTTTTCACAAAAAAGAAACTAGAGGAAGCAGGGGAAGTAGACGGCCGTATGTAACCCTGTCTCAAAGATTCGATGACGTAGGTCTCCATAGCGGCCGTCTCCTCCTGAGATAGAGGATACACGTGACTACGAGGAAGCGCAGCGCCTACCTGGAGGTCTATCGCACAATCCCCCTGTCGATGAGGTGGTAATTGAGTCGCCTTCTTCTTACTGAAGGCGAGAGCCAAATCGGCATACTCAGGTGGAATATGCAAGGTGGGAACTTGGTTCGGGCTTTCCACTGTCGTTGCCCCTATGGAAACGCCTACACACCGCCCAGTACACTGATCAGACCATCTCTGGAGAGCTCTCTGCTGCCGTGAAATGTTGGGGTCATGAGCTGTTAACCAGGGAAGCCCCAACACCATGGGAAACGCAGGAGAATCAATCAAATACAAACGTACTATCTCCTCGTGACCCTCCTGCGTTTTCATCCGGAGAGGTGCCGTGACCTCCCTAATCAACCCAGACCCCAACGGGCGGCTATCTAGGGCATGAATAGGGAAGGGCACATCAACAGGCACGATAGGAATCCCTAACTTATAGGTGAACTGGCGATCGATAAAATTCCCAGCTGCGCCTGAATCTACTAGCGCCTTATGCTGGGAGTGAGGAGAAACCTCGGGAAACACCACTTTAATACACATATGATCAACAGAGAGCTCTGGGTGAGTTGGGTGCCTACTCACCTGGAATGACTCATCAGTGCGTCGCCCACTGCCTCGATTCCTAGGAGACCCTCCCCAGCACCGACCCGCAGTGTGTCCTCTGCGGCCACAGTAGGTGCAGGGGACGGCCTCCCTCCTGATCTCCCTCCTGGTCTCCCTAGCACCAGCACCCCCGAACTCCATAGGGGTCGGCTCGGAAGTGCTGGGGGATGGAATGGATGGCCCCGAATCCGGACGTCCGCGGGTAGCCAACAGGGTATCCAGGCGAATCGACATGTCCACCAGTTGGTCAAAGCTGAGGTTGGTGTCCCTGCAGGCTAACTCCCGACGCACGTCCTCCCTCAGGCTGCATCTGTAGTGGTCGATGAGGGCCCTCTCATTCCATCCCGTGTTGGCGACTAGCGTCCGGAAGTCTAGCGCGAACTCCTGCGCGCTCCTCCTCCCCTGTCTAAGGTGGAATAGACGCTCACCCGCCGCTTTACCCTCTCGGGGATGATCAAATACTGCCCGGAAGCGGCGGGTGAACTCCGCATAGCTGATCGTAGCGGCGTCTATTCAACCCCATTCGGCGTTGGCCCACTCCAGCGCCTTGCCGGACAGACAGGAGATGAGGGCGGACACGCACCATGCAAGAGGTGATGGACATTTTGAGGCGATGGGAGAGTGGAGGTTTGCCCACACCTCCTCCTACGATACCACCACCATCAGCCATACCTTTCGGTCCATCTCCGGAGTCCAGTGGGATTCGGCTCTCGCTCCCGAGGGCTTATGATGGCACCGCGGCCGGGTGAATGGTTGCTAGGTAGAGTTCAACCTGGAGTAGGAAACCCTGACACCCGGCCGCGGTGCCATCATAAGCCCTCGGGAGCGAAAGCCGAATCCCACTGGACTCCGGAGATGGACCGAAAGGTATGGCTGATGGTGGTGGTATCGTAGGAGGAGGTGTGGGCAAACCTCCACTCTCCCATCGCCTCAAAATGTCCATCACCTCTTGCATGGTGGTGCCCAGGTGCTGGATCCTGGCCTCTTGGTGGATTACGCGCTCCTCCAGTGATCCCCTTGGCACAACCGATCCTGCTGACTCCATGGTGGTGTGTTATTCTGTCAGAAGGCGACAGTGAAATGCGGTAGGCGAAGTCACACGCAGGACACAGAGCTACTGGAAACCGTATTTAATCGAAAGTAACCAGTGAAAAAACAATCTCCAAACATCGGAGGAAACAAACAACCCGCACACGAACACTGCCGATGACGCAAACAATAACACACAACACACAATGAACGACAGAGGGTTAAATAGGGAATACAATACAACATAATGGGGAACAGGTGTACACAATCAGGACACAACAAGTCAAACACCGAAACATAGATCGGTGGCAGCTAGTACTCCGGGGACGACGAACGCCGAAGCCTGCCCGAGCAGGGAGGAGGAGCAGCCTCGGCTGATTCCGTGACACAATGTCTCTAATGCAACAATTGGAGAAATGGCTTTATTGAATTTGTAGTTGATGATTATTCAATGAGTCAACATTTGATGGTGTTATTCTGGATGACACTGTAGAGAGGTTGTTTGTTGAATGGCGCAAGCCGACCTGAACGGATTTGGCAGAGTGATCCATTCATTGCATTCTGAATACTAAACTACAATGGGGAAGAAGACTGTAATTCCATCTCTGTTCACACTGTTTCAAGTGGAAAGCTTGCCCTCTCCTCTCGTACAACATCGCTTAACCTCCTCTGCTTACTTTCCCCTCCCTGCTGTGGTTAACATGAAGAATTGTACAACAATGAGACCAGGAGTCTTAAACATCACAGGACCTGAGCATACTGCTATATAAACTAATCAACCTCACCACAGGACCTGAGCAGGCTGCTATATAAACTAATCAACCTCACCACATGACCTGAGCAGGCTGCTTTATAAACTAATCAACCTCACCACAGGACCTGAGCAGGCTGCTTTATAAACCAATCAACCTCACCACAGGACCTGAGCAGGCTGCTATATAAACTAATCAACCTCACCACAGGACCTGAGCAGGCTGCTATATAAACTAATCAACCTCACCACAGGACCTGAGCAGGCAACTATATAAACTAATCAACCTCACCACAGGACCTGAGCAGGCTGCTTTATAAACTAATCAACCTCACCACAGGACCTGAGCAGGCTGCTATATAAACTAATCAACCTCACCACAGGACCTGAGCAGGCTGCTATATAAACTAATCAACCTCACCACAGGACCTGAGCAGGCTGCTATATAAACTAATCAACCTCACCACAGGACCTGAGCAGGCTGCTATATAAACTAATCAACCTCACAACAGGACCTGAGCAGGCTGCTATATAAACTAATCAACCTCACCACAGGACCTGAGCAGGCTGCTATATAAACTAATCAACCTCACCACAGGACCTGAGCAGGCTGCTTTATAAACTAATCAACCTCACCACTGGACCTGAGCAGGCTGCTATATAAACTAATCAACCTCACCACAGGACCTGAGCAGGCTGCTATATAAACTAATCAACCTCACCACAGGACCTGAGCATGCTGCTATATAAACTAATCAACCTCACCACAGGACCTGAGCAGGCTGCTATATAAACTAATCAACCTCACCACAGGACCTGAGCAGGCTGCTATATAAACTAATCAATCTCACCACAGGACCTGAGCATGCTGCTATATAAACTAATCAATCTCACCACAGGACCTGAGCAGGCTGCTTTATAAACTAATCAACCTCACCACAGGACCTGAGCAGGCTGCTATATAAACTAATCAACCTCACCACAGGACCTGAGCAGGCTGCTTTATAAACTAATCAACCTCACCATAGGACCTGAGCAGGCTGCTATATAAACTAATCAACCTCACCACAGGACCTGGGCAGGCTGCTTTATAAACTAATCAACCTCACCACAGGACCTGAGCATGCTGCTTTATAAACTAATCAACCTCACCATAGGACCTGGGCATACTGCTATATAAACTAATCAACCTCACCACAGGACCTGAGCATGCTGCTATATAAACTAATCAACCTCACCACAGGACCTGGGCAGGCTGCTATATAAACTAATCAACCTCACCACAGGACCTGAGCAGGCTGCTATATAAACTAATCAACCTCACCACAGGACCTGAGCAGGCTGCTATATAAACTAATCAACCTCACCACAGGACCTGAGCAGGCTGCTTTATAAACTAATCAACCTCACCACAGGACCTGAGCAGGCTGCTTTATAAACTAATCAACCTCACCACAGGACCTGAGCAGGCTGCTATATAAACTAATCAACCTCACCACAGGACCTGAGCAGGCTGCTATATAAACTAATCAACCTCACCACAGGACCTGAGCAGGCTGCTATATAAACTAATCAACCTCACCACAGGACCTGAGCAGGCTGCTTTATAAACTAATCAACCTCACCACAGGACCTGAGCAGGCTGCTATATAAACTAATCAACCTCACCACAGGACCTGAGCAGGCTGCTATATAAACTAATCAACCTCACCACAGGACCTGAGCAGGCTGCTATATAAACTAATCAACCTCACCACAGGACCTGAGCAGGCTGCTATATAAACTAATCAACCTCACCACAGGACCTGAGCAGGCTGCTATATAAACTATTCAACCTCACAACAGGACCTGAGCAGGCTGCTATATAAACTAATCAACCTCACCACAGGACCTGAGCAGGCTGCTATATAAACTAATCAACCTCACCACAGGACCTGAGCAGGCTGCTTTATAAACTAATCAACCTCACCACTGGACCTGAGCAGGCTGCTATATAAACTAATCAACCTCACCACAGGACCTGAGCAGGCTGCTATATAAACTAATCAACCTCACCACAGGACCTGAGCATGCTGCTATATAAACTAATCAACCTCACCACAGGACCTGAGCAGGCTGCTATATAAACTAATCAACCTCACCACAGGACCTGAGCAGGCTGCTATATAAACTAATCAATCTCACCACAGGACCTGAGCATGCTGCTATATAAACTAATCAATCTCACCACAGGACCTGAGCAGGCTGCTTTATAAACTAATCAACCTCACCACAGGACCTGAGCAGGCTGCTATATAAACAAATCAACCTCACCACAGGACCTGAGCATGCTGCTTTATAAACTAATCAACCTCACCATAGGACCTGAGCAGGCTGCTATATAAACTAATCAACCTCACCACAGGACCTGGGCAGGCTGCTTTATAAACTAATCAACCTCACCACAGGACCTGAGCATGCTGCTTTATAAACTAATCAACCTCACCATAGGACCTGGGCATACTGCTATATAAACTAATCAACCTCACCACAGGACCTGAGCATGCTGCTATATAAACTAATCAACCTCACCACAGGACCTGGGCAGGCTGCTATATAAACTAATCAACCTCACCACAGGACCTGAGCAGGCTGCTATATAAACTAATCAACCTCACCACATGACCTGAGCAGGCTGCTATATAAACTAATCAACCTCACCACAGGACCTGAGCATGCTGCTATATAAACTAATCAACCTCACAGATGGTTTTATTTGCACCTTTCTCAGGACCGAGGAACTGTTCCATCAGTACTCCTGATTTCCGTAGGACCGAGGAACTGTTCCATCAGTACTCCTGATTTCCGTAGGACCGAGGAACTGTTCCATCAGTACTCCTGATTTCCGTAGGACCGAGGAGCTGTTCCATCAGTACTCCTGATTTCCGTAGGACCGAGGAACTGTTCCATCAGTACTCCTGATTTCCGTAGGACCGAGGAACTGTTCCATCAGTACTCCTGATTTCCGTAGGACCGAGGAACTGTTCCATCAGTACTCCTGATTTCCGTAGGACCGAGGAACTGTTCCATCAGTACTCCTGATTTCCGTAGGACCGAGGAACTGTTCCATCAGTACTCCTGATTTCCGTAGGACCGAGGAACTGTTCCATCAGTACTCCTGATTTCCGTAGGACCGAGGAACTGTTCCATCAGTACTCCTGATTTCCGTAGGACCTGAGGAACTGTTCCATCAGTACTCCTGATTTCCGTAGGACCTGAGGAACTGTTCCATCAGTACTCCTGATTTCCGTAGGACCTGAGTCCTGAAACCCTGCATGTGCTAATACAGGGTTCTTCAATTTCGGTCCTGGAGGGCCGAAACACTTCTGTTTTTTATTTCTACCTGGTAGTTAATTGCACTCACCTGCTGTCCCAGGTCTGAATTAGCCCCTGATTAGAAGGAGAGGATGAAAAACAGGTGTTTGGGCCCTCCAGGACCGGAATGGAAGAACCCTGTACTATTAGGAGCTAAAGCAACAGCAGAGAGACAGAAGGGCTGGCTGGCAGGAGGCTTGTTTTAATGTCCTAAGTGTATAATGCATTGATTTGGTTCATTTCCTCCCTCTCTTGATCACCTCTGTGATGCATGTGTATTGCACAGTAAGGCGTCTGGCCCGTTTCAGAGCAAACAAATAATTGATGATGTGGTCATTTACTGCCTGGCCATTTGTACTGCTCAGCTCTACTCAACCAGCTGTATATCTGGTCTGGAGGGAGGCAGGGAGGAATTCAATCTGAGAAACGGTGTGTATACTGCATGTTGCAGTTCTGTGATGTTAATACACTGAATTGTTGTCAAATGAAGTCACATTTTATTGGTCACACGTGCTGAATATGACACTTGTCGACTTTACAGTGAACTGTTTATCTACATTTTTACATTTTAGTCATTTAGCAAACGCTCTTATCCAGAGCGACTTACAGTTAGTGAGTGCATAATTATTATTTTTTTCATACTGGCCCCCCGTGGGAATCGAACCCACAACCCTGGCATTGCAAACGCCATGCTCTACCAACTGAGCTACACAGGATTTACAAGCACATTCCCAACAATGCAGATATACAATGCAAAATATAAAAGAAATAGTAACCCAATGAAAACAGTAACATGTCTATGTACAGGAAGTACCAGTACTGAGTCAATGTACAGGGGAACCAGGTAATAACATGGCTATATACAGGGAGTACCAGGTAATAACATGGTTATATACAGGGAGTACCAGGTAATAACATGGCTATATACAGGGAGTACCAGTACTGAGTCAATGTTTAGGGGTACCAGGTAATAACATGGCTATATACAGGGAGTACCAGTACTGAGTCAATGTTTAGGGGTACCAGGTAATAACATGGCTATATACAGGGAGTACCAGTACTGAGTCAATGTTTAGGGGTACCAGGTAATAACATGGCTATATACAGGGAGTACCAGTACTGAGTCAATGTTTAGGGGTACCAGGTAATAACATGGCTATATACAGGGAGTACCAGTACTGAGTCAATGTTTAGGGGTACCAGGTAATTGAGGTAGTTGAGGTAATACAGTATCTACATGTAGGTAGGGGTAAAGTGACTAGTCAATCAGGATAGATAATAAACAGAGTAGCAGCAGTGTTGGTAGTTGAGGTAATATCTACATGTAGGTAGGGGTAAAAGTGACTAGTCAATCAGGATAGATAATAAACAGAGTAGCAGCAGTGTTGGTAGTTGAGGTAATATGTACATGTAGGTAGGGGTAAAAGTGACTAGTCAATCAGGATAGATAATAAACAGAGTAGCAGCAGCATGTGTGAAGTGTGAAAGTGTGTCTATGTGTGAGTGTGTGTGTATGTTTAGTGTGTGTGAGCAGATGTAGTGTGTGTGTGTGTGTGTGTATATGTGTGTTTTGTGGTTGAGCGTGTGTGTGTGTGTTGGAGAGTCAGTGTAGTGTATGTGTATGTTTGTGTGTCGGTAGAACCCAGTGAGTGTGTGGGTAGAGTCTGGTGAGTGTGGGGGTAGAGTCTGGTGAGTGTGGGGGTAGAGTGTGGTGAGTGTGGGGGTAGAGTCAGGTTAGTGTGGGGGTAGAGTCTGGTGAGTGTGGGGGTAGATCCCAGTGAGTGTGGGGGTAGAGTCTGGTGAGTGTGGGGGTAGAGTCAGGTGAGTGTGGGGGTAGAGTCAGGTTAGTGTGGGGGTAGAGTCTGGTGAGTGTGGGGGTAGATCCCAGTGAGTGTGGGGGTAGAGTCTGGTGAGTGTGGGGGTAGAGTCAGGTGAGTGTGGGGGTAGAGTCTGGTGAGTGTGGGGGTGGAGTCTGGTGAGTGTGGGGGTAGAGTCTGGTGAGTGTGTGGGTAGAGTCCAGTGAGTGTGGGGGTAGAGTCTGGTGAGTGTGGGGGTAGAACCCGGTGAGTGTGGGGGTAGAGTCTGGTGAGTGTGGGTGTAGAGTCTGGTGAGTGTGGGGGTAGAGTCTGGTGAGTGTGTGGGTAGAGTCTGGTGAGTGTGGGTGTAGAGTCTGGTGAGTGTGGGGGTAGAGTCTGGTGAGTGTGGGGGTAGAGTCTGGTGAGTGTGGGTGTAGAGTCTGGTGAGTGTGGGTGTAGAGTCTGGTGAGTGTGGGGGTAGAGTCTGGTGAGTGTGTGGGTAGAGTCTGGTGAGTGTGGGGGTAGAGTCTGGTGAGTGTGTGGGTAGAGTCTGGTGAGTGTGTGGGTCGAGTCTGGTGAGTGTGGGGGTAGAGTCTGGTGAGTGTGTGGGTAGAGTCTGGTGAGTGTGGGGGTAGAGTCTGGTGAGTGTGTTAGAGTCTGGTGAGTGTGGGGTAGAGTCTGGTGAGTGTGTTAGAGTCTGGTGAGTGTGGGGTAGAGTCTGGTGAGTGTGTGGGTAGAGTCTGGTGAGTGTGTGGGTTGATCCCAGTGAGTGTATGGGTAGATCCCAGTGAGTGTGGGGGTAGAGTCTGGTGAGTGTGGGGGTAGAGTCTGGTGAGTGTGGGGGTAGAGTCTGGTAAGTGTGCATAGAGCCAGTGTAAGGGAGTCAGTGCAACACAATTAAGATAAATAAATAAATAAATAAATAAATAAATAATATAGGGTGTTAATGCAAATAGTCCATGTGGCCATTTGATGAACTGTTCAGCAGTCTTATGGCTTTGGGGTAGAAGCTGTTTAGGTGCCTTTTGGTCCCAAACATGGTGGTCTGGTACTGATTGGCATCTGTAGCGCCTCATGGTCAGATGTCGAACAGTTGGTATACCAGGCGGTGATGCAGCCAGTCAAGATGCTCTCAATGGTGCAGCTGTAGAACGTTTTGAGGATCTGAGGGCCCAGCCTCCTGAGCGGGAAGAGGTGCTGTTGTGCCCTCTTCACAACTGTGTCTGTGTGTTTGGACCATGATAGGTCTTTAGTGATGTGGACACAGAGAAACTTGAAGCTCTCAACCCGCTCCACTACAGCCCCAGGGGGCGTGTTCGGCCCTCCGTTTCCTTTAGTCCACAGTAAGCTCCTTTGTTTTGCCCACGTTGAGGGAGAGGTTGTTGTCCTGGCACCACACTGCCAGGTCTCTGACATCCTCCCTATAGACTGTCTCATCACCGTTGGTGATCAGGCCTACCACTGTTGTGTCGTCAGCAAACTCAATGATGGTGTTGGAGTCATGCCTGGCCATGCAGTCATGAGTGAACAGGGAGTACAGGAGGGGACTGAGCACGCATTCCCTCAGGGGCCACAGTGTTGAGGGTTAGCTTAGCGTATGTGTTGTTGCCTACCCTCAACACCTGGGGGTGGCCCGTCTGGAAGTACAGGATCCAGTTGCAGAGGGAGGTGTTCAGTCCCAGAATCCGAAACTTAGTGATGATCTTGGAGGGGACAATGGTGTTGAACGCTGAGCTGTAGTCAATTAACAGCATTCTCATGTAGGTGTTCCTTTTCTCCAGGTGGGAGAGGGCAGTGTGGAGTGCAATAAAGATTGTGTCATCTGTGGATCTGTTGGGGCAGTATGCAAATTGGAGTGGGTCCAGTTTTTCGGGGATGATGGTGTTGATGTGAGCCATGTCCAGACTTTCAAAGCGTTTCATGGCTACAGATGTGAATGCTACGGGGTGGTGGTCATTTAGACAGCTTACTTTGGCGTTCTTAGGCACTGGGAATATGGTGGTTTGCTTGAAACGTGTAGGTATTACAGACTGGGTCAGGGAGAGGTTGAAAATGTCAGTGAAGAGACTTGCCAGCTGGTCAGCGCAGGTTCTGAGTACGTGTCCTTGGTAGTCTGTCTGTGAATGTTAACCTATTGAAAACCCCCTAAGGTCGATGTCCGCGCCCCACGGAAATCTAGTTAGCATAACAAAAAAATCCCCATAGAAACCTGTCAGTTTAAGTTAGAGATATTCGTTTTTTTTGCACTGGATGCATCTCAATCCACTGCCTATGTAACACTTCCGCATATGCAGTGAACGTTGGCAGAGCTACAGCGGTGTTTGTCAGACCATGAGAAATCCCGAAAATCGATCTTCTCACAAAATCGTCTGTAGCGCCAAACGGTTTAGCCTACAAACTATTATGACCCCTCTATGCAAAGACCCGATGGTGTTCTCCGTGTTGCTCTACGACACCAACAAGCACCTTGGGACTCGTCTGATGTCGGGACAGACGATCTGCCAACTTCTGTCTGTAGCGTCCGGACAGTTTGGGCCAAACACTAATATAAACCCTCTGTGTAAAGGTGAGACAACAACAAACACGTACACTACCAGTGAAAGGTTTGGACACACTGACTCAATCAAGGGTTTGTCCAAAGCTCAAGTGAAGACATCAAAACTATGTAATAACACATTTGGAATCATGTAGTAAACAAAGAATTTCAAGCCTATGCCTCTAACCCTAGGAAGCTCTTTGCCACCTTCTCCTCCCTGCTGAATCCTCCTCCTCCTCCCCCTCCCTCCTCCCTCTCTGCGGATGACTACGTCAACCATTTTGAAAAGAAGGTTGATGACATCCAATCCTCATTTATTAAGTCAAATGACACCGCTGGTCCTGCTCACATTGCCCTACCCTATGCTTTGACTTCTTTCTCCCCTCTCCAGATGAAATCTTGCGACTTGTGACGGCTGGCCGCCCAACAACCTGTCCGCTTGACCCTATCCCCATCCTCTCTTCTCCAGACCATTTCCGGAGACCTTCTCCCTTACCTCACCTCTCTCATCAACTCATCCTTGACAGATGGCTATGTCCCTTCCGTCTTCAAGAGAGCGAGAGTTGCACCCCTCCTCAATAAACCTACACTCGATCCCTCCGATGTCAACAACTACAGACCAGTATCCCTTCTTTCTTTTCTCTCCAAAACTCTTGAGTGTGCCGTCTCTAGCCAACTCTCCTGCTATCTCAGAATGACCTTCTTGATCCAAACCAGTCAGGTTTCAAGACTGGTCATTCAACTGAGATTGCTCTTCTCTGTGTCACGGAGGCTCTCTGCACTGCTAAAGCTAACTCTCTCTCCTCTGCTCTTATCCTTCTAGACCTATCTGCTACCTTTGATACTGTGAACCATCAAATCCTCCTCTCCAGCCTCTCCGAGTTGGGCATCTCCGGCGCTGCTCACTCTTGGATTGCGTCCTACCTGACAGGTCGCTCCTACCAGGTGGTGTGGTGAGAATCTGTCTCCGCACCACGTGCTCTCACCACTGGTGTCCCCCAGCGCTCAGTTCTAGGCCCTCTCCTATTCTCTCTATACACCAAGTCACTTGGCTCTGTCATATCCTCACATGGTCTCTCCTATCATTGCTACGCAGACGACACACAATTAATTTTATCCTTTCCCCCTTCTGATAACCAGGTGACGAATCGCATCTCTGCATGTCTGGCAGACATATCAGTGTGGATGTCGGATCACCACCTCAAGCTGAACCTCGGCAAGACGGAGCTGCTCTTCCTCCCGGGGAAGGACTGCCCGCTCCATGATCTCGCCATCACGGTTGACAACTCCATTGTGTCCTCCTCCCAGAGTGCAAAGAACCTTGGCGTGACCCTGGACAACACCCTGTCGTTCTCTGCTAACATCAAAGCAGTGACCCGATCCTGCAGGTTCATGCTCTACAACATTTGCAGAGTACGACCCTACCTTACACAGAAAGCTGCACAGGTCCTAATCCAGGCACTTGTCATCTCCTGTCTGGATTACTGCAACTCGCTGTTGGCTGGGCTCCCTGCCTGTGCCATTAAACCCCTACAATTTATCCAGAGCGCTGCAGCCCGTTTGGTGTTCAACCTTCCCAAGTTCTCTCATGTCACCCCACTCCTCCGCACACTCCACTGGATTCCAGTTGAAGCTCGCATCTACTACAAAACCGTGGTGCTTGCCTACGGAGCTGTGAGGGGAATGGCACCTCCTGACCGTCAGGCTCTGATCAGACCCTACACCCAAATGAGGGCACTACGTTCATCCACTTCTGGCCTGCTAGCCCCCATACCTCTACGGAAGCACAGTTCCCGCTCAGCCCAGTCAAAGCTATTCGCTGCTCTGGCACCCCAATGGTGGAACAAGCTCTCCCACGACGCCAGGACAGCGGAGTCACTGACCACCTTCCGGAGACACTTGAAACCCTACCTCTTTAAGGAATACCTGGAATAGTATAAAGTAATCCTTATTCCCTCACTTTTTTAAGTGGTTGTCCCACTGGCTATCATAAGTTGAATGAACCAATTTGTAAGTCGCTCTGGATAAGAGCGTCTGCTAAATGATGTAAATGTAAATTTGGACTGACCACCGCAATCTGGAGTACATCCGGGCGGCGAGGAGAAGGTGTTTTTCACCCGTTTTGATTTCAGTCATTTCACGGCGTAGTGTGTTACCAATTGTTTTCTTGGTGACTATGATCCCAGCTGCTTTGAGATCATTGACAAGATCCTCCCGTGTAGTTCTGGGTTGATTCCTCACTGTTCTCATGATCATTGTAACTCCACGAGGTGAGATCTTGCATGGAGCCCCAGGCCGAGGGAGATTGACAGTTATTTTGTGTTTCTTCCATTTGAGAATAATCGCACCAACTGTTGTCACCTTCTCACCAAGCTGCTTGGCGATGGTCTTGTAGCCCATTCCAGCATTGTGTAGGTCTACAATCTTGTCCCTGACATCCTTGGAGAGCTCTTTGGTCTTGGCCATGGTGGAGAGTTTGGAATCTGATTGATTGCTTCTGTGGACAGGTGTCTTTTATACAGGTAACAAACTGAGATTAGGAGCACTCCCTTTAAGAGTGTGCTCCTAATCTCAGCTCATTACCTGTATAAAATACACCTGGGAGCCAGAAATCTTTCTGATTGAGAGGGGGTCAAATACTTATTTCCCTCATTCAAATGCAAATCAATTTATAACATTTTTGACATGCGTTTTTCTGGATTTTTTTGTTGTTATTCTGTCTCTCACTGTTCAAATAAATCTACCATTAAAATTATGGACTGATCATTTCTTTGTCAGTGGGCAAACGTACAAAATCAGCAGGGGATCAAATACTTTTTTCAATGTAAAAATATAGAAAAACCCTTGAATGAGTGGGTGTGTCCAAACTCTTGAGTGGGTGTGTCCAAACTCTTGGGTGGTAGTGTACAAAACACCCATCTTTAAATCATTACATCGTCTTTAAATCATTACATCGTCTTTAAATCATTACATCGTCTTTAAATCATTACATCATTTTAAAATCATTTTATAATCTTTAAATCATTACATCTTTAAATCATTACATCATTTTTAAATCATTAAATGTTTTAATTATTACATACTCTTTAAATCATTACATCTTTACATCATTACACCATCACATCATTTTTACATCATTACATCATTTTAAAATCATTACATCATTTTAAAATCATTACATCATCTTTACATCATTACATTGTCTTTACATCATCTTTAAATCATTTTATAATCTTTAAATCATTACATCATTTTTACATCATTACATCATTTTAAAATCATTACATCGTCTTTAAATCATTACATCATTTTTAAATCATTACATCATCTTTAAATCATTACATCATTTTTAAATCATTACATTTTTAAATTATTACATACTCTTTAAATCATTACATCATCACATCATCTTTACATCATTACATTGTCTTTAAATCATTACATATTTTTTTTATCATAACTTCATCTTTACATCATGACATCATCTTTACATCATGACATCATCTTTACATAATCTTTACATCTTTACATAATTACATAATATTTACATCATTACATCACTAACTGTAAGCATCAGTTGTCAGAGCACCTTACCGATCACTGCACCTGAACACAGCCCATTTGTAATTAGCCCACCCAACTACCTCATCCCTATATTGTTATTTATTTTGCTCATTTGCACCCCAGTATCTCTATTTGCACATAATCTCTTGCACATATATCATTCCAGTGTTAATACTAATTGTAATTATTATTTTTTATTGCCTTACTTGCTACATTTGCACTCACTGTATATATATTTTCTGTTGTATTTTTGACTTTATGTTTTGTTTACCCCATATGTAACTCTGTGTTGTTGTTTTTATCGCACTGCTTTCCTTTATCTTGGCCAGGTCGCAGTTGTAAATGAGAACTTGTTCTCAACTGGCTTACCTTGTTAAATAAAGGTGAAATAAAAAACAAAAAAATCATTACATCATCTTTACATAATTACATAATATTTACATAATTTTCTCATAAACATTTTATGAAATGCTATGTGGTGCAAATAGGAAGCATCACTTTTCTTTACCTGGGTTTGCAAGCAAGGTCCGTGCGGGGACGAGCTGTTCTGAGAATAATGACAGCTCTCAGCAGAATGCTTCTCTAACGTACTCTGACGAAGCCAATCACGGTTTGTCTGCGAGGCTGATGTATTTAATGTTAATGGGCTGCTGTCATTTGGTGTGGAAACAGAACCCATGATGAGCAGAGCCAGTCAATTACAAAGCTACTTTTCCATGTGACTGAGCAACAGAATTGGAAACACTACAGCCTCAAGATACACTCCCATCACTACACCGTTATTGAAATTACACAGCAAATATTGAAGCTGCATATATAGGTTTCAAACTCTAAACTCATGAATTATTATTCTATAAACTATACACTTACTGGATTTATTTAGTCAGTTATTACTCAGCCAAGTGCAAAACTAAATTAAACTAAATATTATTCTGTTTAATTAAAAAAGGGATAGCTTTTAATATAAATCAGTCATTTAATTCAATTGAATCCAGTCATGATCACGATGTGTATTGCTATGGCTGGAGTCAAGAGACATGTTGTATTGTCAACAGGACCATAGGACTACACCAGAGACATGTTGTATTGTCAACAGGACCATAGGACTACACCAGAGACATGTTGTATTGTCAATAGGACCATAGGACTACACCAGAGACATGTTGTATTGTCAACAGGACCATAGGACTACACCAGAGACATGTTGTATTGTCAACAGGAGGATATAACACATGATGGGATTACAAGGAGGATATAACACATGATGGGATTACGAGGAGGATATGACACATGATGGGATTATGAGGAGGATATAACACATGATGGGATTACAAGGAGGATATAACACATGATGGGATTACAAGGACGATATAACACATGATGGGATTACAAGGAGGATATGACACATGATGGGATTACGAGGAGGATATAACACATGATGGGATTATGAGGAGGATATAACACATGATGGGATTATGAGGAGGATATAACACATGATGGGATTACAAGGAGGATATAACACATGATGGGATTACAAGGAGGATATAACACATGATGGGATTACAAGGAGGATATGACACATGATGGGATTACGAGGAGGATATGACACATGATGGGATTATGAGGAGGATATAACACATGATGGGATTACAAGGAGGATATGACACATGATGGGATTATGAGGAGGATATAACACATAATGGGATTATGAGGAGGATATAACACATGATGGGATTACAAGGAGGATATAACACATGATGGGATTATGAGGAGGATATAACACATGATGGGATTACAAGGAGGATATAACACATGATGGGATTACGAGGAGGATATAACACATGATGGGATTACGAGGAGGATATAACACATGATGGGATTATGAGGAGGATATAACACATGATGGGATTATGAGGAGGATATAACACATGATGGGATTACAAGGAGGATATAACACATGATGGGATTACGAGGAGGATATAACACATGATGTTATTATAAGGAGGATATAACACATGATGGGATTATGAGGAGGATATAACACATGATGGGATTACAAGGAGGATATAACACATGATGGGATTACAAGGAGGATATGACACATGATGGGATTACGAGGAGGATATGACACATGATGGGATTATGAGGAGGATATAACACATGATGGGATTACGAGGAGGATATGACACATGATGGGATTATGAGGAGGATATAACACATGATGGGATCATGAGGAGGATATGACACATGATGGGATTATGAGGAGGATATGACACATGATGGGATTATGAGGAGGACATGACACATGATGGGATTATGAGGAGGACATGACACATGATGGGATTATGAGGAGGACATGACACATGATGGGATTATGAGGAGGATATGACACATAATGGGATTATGAGGAGGATATGACACATGATGGGATTATGAGGAGGATATAACACATGATGGGATCATGAGGAGGATATGACACATGATGGGATTATGAGGAGGATATGACACATGATGGGATTATGAGGAGGATATGACACATGATGGGATTATGAGGAGGACATGACACATGATGGGATTATGAGGAAGATATGACACATTTGTATTTGAATTTATTATGGTTCCCCATTAGCTGTTGCCAAGGCAGGAGCTACTTTTCCTGGGCCAGAATGGGCCAGCATCCCTGTGGAACGCTTTGGACACATTGTAGAGTCCATGCCCTGACAAACTGAGACTGTTCTAAGGGCAAAAGGGGGTGAAACTCAAGATTAGGAAGGTGTTCCTAATGTTTGGTATACTCAGTGTAGATTATACCATCAAAAGCACTCAGGTATTTATTTATTTATTATAGTTTTACTTTGAACTAAATAAATATAAATAATTATTTGAATAGTACACCCCAGTTATACTGGAAAAGTGAATGACAGCGGCTGATATGTAGCACATATCGGCAGGTAGCGTGACGGGTAGGAGCGTTGGGCCAGTAACTGAAATGTTGCTGAATCAAATCCCCGAGCTGACAAGGCAAAAACCTGTCATTCTACCCTTGACCAAGGCAGTTAACCCACTGTTACCCGGGTGCCGATGACGTGGATGCTGATTAAGGCAGCCCCCTGCACCTCTCTGATTCAGATGGGTTGGGTTAAATGTGGAAGACACATTTCAGACGAATACATTCAGTTGTACAACTGACTAGGTATCCCCCTTTCAATACTGAAATATTGCCTAAAAAAACAAATTTCCAAAACAATGTCATAGTTTGTTTGTGCAGATCAGGCAGAAGAAACAAGCTACAGTTTTCCTAACCCTAACCAAGTTGGATTATTGAGCAGTGGTCGAAACAGTGTTCCTAACCCTGACCCAGTTTGTTTAGGCAGCAGCGCTAGCTACAGTTTAGCTAATTCTGTTTGTTTAGGCAGCAGCGCTAGCTACAGTTTAGCTAATCCAGTTTGTTTAGGCAGCAGCGCTAGCTACAGTTTAGCTAATCCAGTTTGTTTAGGCAGCAGCGCTAGCTACAGTTTAGCTAATCCAGTTTGATTAGGATGCAGCGCTAGCTACAGTTTAGCTAATCCAGTTTGTTTAGGTAGCAGCTGTAGCAACAGTTTACCTAACCTAACCCAGTTTGATTAGGCAGCAGTGGTAGCTGCAGTTTTCCTAACCCAGTTTGATCAGGCAGTAATGGTAGCTAAACCTGGCCCAAAGGCTGACAGTTTGGAGATGAAAGGCGGAGCCAGTTAGAGGCATCAGAGGTCGGTCAGGTCCAGCAGTTCCGTGGCTATTGCTCATTACATGCACCACTAAATACAATTACTGTAATACATTACCCCCGTCCTCTCTGGGACAACTAGACCCTCATACATTACCTCCGTCCTCTCTGGGACAACTAGACCCTCATACATTACCTCCGTCCTCTCTGGGACAACTAGACCCTCATACATTACCTCCGTCCTCTCTGGGACAACTAGACCCTCATACATTACCTCCGTCCTCTCTGGGACAACTAGACCCTCATACATTACCCCTGTCCTCTCTGGGACAACTAGACCCTCATACATTACCTCCGTCCTCTCTGGGACAACTAGACCCTCATACATTACCTCCGTCCTCTCTGGGACAACTAGACCCTCATACATTACCTCCGTCCTCTCTGGGACAACTAGACCCCCATACATTACCTCCGTCCTCTCTGGGACAACTAGACCCTCATACATTACCTCCGTCCTCTCTGGGACAACTAGACCCTCATACATTACCTCTGTCCTCTCTGGGACAACTAGACCCTCATACATTACCTCCGTCCTCTCTGGGACAACTAGACCCTCATACATTACCTCCGTCCTCTCTGGGACAACTAGACCCCTCATACATTACCTCCGTCCTCTCTGGGACAACTAGACCCTCATACATTACCTCCGTCCTCTCTGGGACAACTAGACCCACCATCTATCGCCTATGAGAGGCCTCCCTCTCCTTTCCTCTCTGACGACTCAAACTGATCTATAGTTTACTACACACAGAGCTTTCAGAAGGTATTCATACCCCATGACTTATTCCACATTCCATTGTGTTACAGCCTGAATTCAAAATGTAAACATTTAGTTTTTTTTTACATCCATCTACACACATACCCCATAATGACAAAGTGGAAATGTTTTTAGAAATGTTTGATGATTGATTGAAAATGAAATACAGAAATATCTCATTTACATAAGTATTCACACCCGAGTCAATACTTTGTAGAAGCACCTTTGGCGGCAATTACAGCTTTGAGTCTTGTTGGATATGTCTGTTTCAAATCAAATCAAATTGTATTTGCCACATGCGCCGAATACAACAGGTGTAGACATTACAGTGAAATGCTTACTGACAAGCCCTTAACCAACAATGCAGATTTTAAGAAAAGAAAAAAAAAGTGTTAAGTAAAAAATTGATAAGTCAAAATACAAAATAATAATTCAGCTTTGCACATCTGGATTTGGGGATTTTCTCCCATTCTTCCTTGCAGATTTTCTCAAGCTATATTAAATTAGATTGGGAGTGGTGGTGAATAGCAATCTTAAAGTCTTTGCACAGATTTTCAATGTGATTCAAGTCTGGGCTTTTGCTGGGCCACTCAAGGACTTTCACATTCTTGTCCTGAAGCCATTCTAGCATTGCTCTGGCTGTATGCTTGGGGTCTTTGTCTTGTTGGAACGTAAATCTTCTCCCCAGTCTAAGGTCATTTGCACTCTGAAGCAGGTTCTCATCAAGGAATTCTGTATTTGGCTCCATTTATTGTTCCCTCTATCCTTACCAGTCTCTCAGTCCCTGTCACTGAAAAACTTTACAGTCCCCTGTAGGTCTGCCTCTCCTCTGCTTTACAGTCCCCTGTAGGTCTGCCTCTCCTCTGCTTTACAGTCCCCTGTAGGTCTGCCTCTCCTCTGCTTTACAGTCCCCTGTAGGTCTGCCTCTCCTCTGCTTTACAGTCCCCTGTAGGTCTGCCTCTCCTCTGCTTTACAGTCCCCTGTAGGTCTGCCTCTCCTCTGCTTTACAGTCCCCTGTAGGTCTGCCTCTCCTCTGCTTTACAGTCCCCTGTAGGTCTGCCTCTCCTCTCTTCTTTACAGTCCCCTATAGGTCTGCCTCTCCTCTGCTTTACAGTCCCGTGTAGGTCTGCCTCTCCTCTGCTTTACAGTCCCCTGTAGGTCTGCCTCTCCTCTGCTTTACAGTCCCCTGTAGGTCTGCCTCTCCTCTGCTTTACAGTCCCCTGTAGGTCTGCCTCTCCTCTGCTTTACAGTCCCCTGTAGGTCTGCCTCTCCGCTGCTTTACAGTCCCCTGTAGGTCTGCCTCTCCTCTGCTTTACAGTCCCCTGTAGGTCTGCCTCTCCTCTGCTTTACAGTCCCCTGTAGGTCTGCCTCTCCTCTGCTTTACAGTCCCCTATAGGTCTGCCTCTCCTCTCTGCTTTACAGTCCCTGTAGGTCTGCCTCTCCTCTGCTTTACAGTCCCCTGTAGGTCTGCCTCTCCTCTGCTTTACAGTCCCCTGTAGGTCTGCCTCTCCTCTGCTTTACAGTCCCCTGTATGTCTGCCTCTCCTCTGCTTTACAGTCCCCTGTAGGTCTGCCTCTCCTCTCTGCTTTACAGTCCCCTGTAGGTCTGCCTCTCCTCTGCTTTACAGTCCCCTGTAGGTCTGCCTCTCCTCTGCTTTACAGTCCCCTGTAGGTCTGCCTCTTCTCTGCTTTACAGTCCCCTATAGGTCTGCCTCTCCTCTGCTTTACAGTCCCCTATAGGTCTGCCTCTCCTCTGCTTTACAGTCCCCTGTAGGTCTGCCTCTCCTCTGCTTTACAGTCCCCTGTAGGTCTGCCTCTCCTCTGCTTTACAGTCCCCTGTAGGTCTGCCTCTCCTCTGCTTTACAGTCCCCTGTAGGTCTGCCTCTCCTCTCTGCTTTACAGTCCCCTGTGGGTCTGCCTCTCCTCTGCTTTACTTTCCCTATAGGTCTGCCTCTCCTCTGCTTTACAGTCCCCTGTAGGTCTGCCTCTCCTCTGCTTTACAGTCCCCTGTAGGTCTGCCTCTCCTCTCTGCTTTACAGTCCCCTGTAGGTCTGCCTCTCCTCTCTGCTTTACAGTCCCCTGTAGGTCTGCCTCTCCTCTGCTTTACTTTCCCCTATAGGTCTGCCTCTCCTCTGCTTTACAGTCCCCTGTAGGTCTGCCTCTCCTCTGCTTTACAGTCCCCTGTAGGTCTGCCTCTCCTCTCTGCTTTACAGTCCCCTGTAGGTCTGCCTCTCCTCTGCTTTACAGTCCCCTATAGGTCTGCCTCTCCTCTGCTTTACAGTCCCCTGTAGGTCTGCCTCTCCTCTGCTTTACAGTCCCCTGTAGGTCTGCCTCTCCTCTGCTTTACAGTCCCCTGTAGGTTTGCCTCTCCTCTGCTTTACAGTCCCCTGTAGGTCTGCCTCTCCTCTGCTTTACAGTCCCCTGTAGGTCTGCCTCTCCTCTGCTTTACAGTCCCCTGTAGGTCTGCCTCTCCTCTCTGCTTTACAGTCCCCTGTAGGTCTGCCTCTCCTCTGCTTTACAGTCCCCTATAGGTCTGCCTCTCCTCTGCTTTACAGTCCCCTGTAGGTCTGCCTCTCCGCTGCTTTACAGTCCCCTGTAGGTCTGCCTCTCCTCTGCTTTACAGTCCCCTGTAGGTCTGCCTCTCCTCTGCTTTACAGTCCCCTGTAGGTCTGCCTCTCCTCTGCTTTACAGTCCCCTGTAGTTCTGCCTCTCCTCTGCTTTACAGTCCCCTGTAGGTCTGCCTCTCCTCTGCTTTACAGTCCCCTGTAGGTCTGCCTCTCCTCTCTGCTTTACAGTCCCCTGTAGGTCTGCCTCTCCTCTCTGCTTTACAGTCCCCTGTAGGTCTGCCTCTCCTCTGCTTTACAGTCCCCTGTAGGTCTGCTTCTCTGCTGCTTTACAGTCCCCTGTAGGTCTACCTCTCCTCTGCTTTACAGTCCCCTGTGGTCTGCCTCTCCTCTGCTTTACAGTCCCCTGTAGGTCTGCCTCTCCTCTGCTTTACAGTCCCCTATAGGTCTGCCTCTCCTCTGCTTTACAGTCCCCTGTAGGTCTGCCTCTCCTCTCTGCTTTACAGTCCCCTGTAGGTCTGCCTCTCCTCTGCTTTACAGTCCCCTGTAGGTCTGCCTCTCCTCTGCTTTACAGTCCCCTGTAGGTCTGCCTCTCCTCTGCTTTACAGTCCCCTGTAGGTCTGCCTCTCCTCTGCTTTACAGTCCCCTGTAGGTCTGCCTCTCCTCTGCTTTACAGTCCCCTATAGGTCTGCCTCTCCTCTGCTTTACAGTCCCCTGTAGGTCTGCCTCTCCTCTGCTTTACAGTCCCCTGTAGGTCTGCCTCTCCTCTGCTTTACAGTCCCCTGTAGGTCTGCCTCTCCGCTGCTTTTTACAGTCCCCTGTAGGTCTGCCTCTCCTCTGCTTTACAGTCCCCTGTAGGTCTGCCTCTCCTCTGCTTTACAGTCCCCTGTAGGTCTGCCTCTCCTCTGCTTTACAGTCCCCTGTAGTTCTGCCTCTCCTCTGCTTTACAGTCCCCTGTAGGTCTGCCTCTCCTCTGCTTTACAGTCCCCTGTAGGTCTGCCTCTCCTCTCTGCTTTACAGTCCCCTGTAGGTCTGCCTCTCCTCTCTGCTTTACAGTCCCCTGTAGGTCTGCCTCTCCTCTGCTTTACAGTCCCCTGTAGGTCTGCTTCTCTGCTGCTTTACAGTCCCCTGTAGGTCTACCTCTCCTCTGCTTTACAGTCCCCTGTAGGTCTGCCTCTCCTCTGCTTTACAGTCCCCTGTAGGTCTGCCTCTCCTCTGCTTTACAGTCCCCTGTAGGTCTGCCTCTCCTCTCTGCTTTACAGTCCCCTGTAGGTCTGCCTCTCCTCTGCTTTACAGTCCCCTGTAGGTCTGCTTCTCTGCTGCTTTACAGTCCCCTGTAGGTCTACCTCTCCTCTGCTTTACAGTCCCCTGTAGGTCTGCCTCTCCTCTGCTTTACAGTCCCCTGTAGGTCTGCCTCTCCTCTGCTTTACAGTCCCCTATAGGTCTGCCTCTCCTCTGCTTTACAGTCCCCTGTAGGTCTGCCTCTCCTCTCTGCTTTACAGTCCCCTGTAGGTCTGCCTCTCCTCTGCTTTACAGTCCCCTGTAGGTCTGCCTCTCCTCTGCTTTACAGTCCCCTGTAGGTCTGCCTCTCCGCTGCTTTACAGTCCCCTGTAGGTCTGCCTCTCCTCTGCTTTACAGTCCCCTGTAGGTCTGCCTCTCCTCTGCTTTACAGTCCCCTGTAGTTCTGCCTCTCCTCTGCTTTACAGTCCCCTGTAGGTCTGCCTCTCCTCTGCTTTACAGTCCCCTGTAGGTCTGCCTCTCCTCTCTGCTTTACAGTCCCCTGTAGGTCTGCCTCTCCTCTCTGCTTTACAGTCCCCTGTAGGTCTGCCTCTCCTCTGCTTTACAGTCCCTGTAGGTCTGCTTCTCTGCTGCTTTACAGTCCCCTGTAGGTCTACCTCTCCTCTGCTTTACAGTCCCCTGTAGGTCTGCCTCTCCTCTGCTTTACAGTCCCCTGTAGGTCTGCCTCTCCTCTGCTTTACAGTCCCCTATAGGTCTGCCTCTCCTCTGCTTTACAGTCCCCTGTAGGTCTGCCTCTCCTCTCTGCTTTACAGTCCCCTGTAGGTCTGCCTCTCCTCTGCTTTACAGTCCCCTGTAGGTCTGCCTCTCCTCTCTGCTTTACAGTCCCCTGTAGGTCTGCCTCTCCTCTGCTTTACAGTCCCCTGTAGGTCTGCCTCTCCTCTGCTTTACAGTCCCCTGTAGGTCTGCCTCTCCTCTGCTTTACAGTCCCCTGTAGGTCTGCCTCTCCTCTGCTTTACAGTCCCCTGTAGGTCTGCCTCTCCTCTGCTTTACAGTCCCCTATAGGTCTGCCTCTCCTCTGCTTTACAGTCCCCTGTAGGTCTGCCTCTCCTCTGCTTTACAGTCCCCTGTAGGTCTGCCTCTCCTCTGATTTACAGTCCCCTATAGGTCTGCCTCTCCTCTCTGCTTTACAGTCCCCTGTAGGTCTGCCTCTCCTCTGCTTTACAGTCCCCTGTAGGTCTGCCTCTCCGCTGCTTTACAGTCCCCTGTAGGTCTGCCTCTCCTCTGCTTTACAGTCCCCTGTAGGTCTGCCTCTCCTCTCTGCTTTACAGTCCCCTGTAGGTCTGCCTCTCCTCTGCTTTACAGTCCCCTATAGGTCTGCCTCTCCTCTGCTTTACAGTCCCCTGTAGGTCTGCCTCTCCTCTGCTTTACAGTCCCCTGTAGGTCTGCCTCTCCTCTGCTTTACAGTCCCCTGTAGGTCTGCCTCTCCTCTGCTTTACAGTCCCCTGTAGGTCTGCCTCTCCTCTGCTTTACAGTCCCCTGTAGGTCTGCCTCTCCTCTCTGCTTTACAGTCCCCTGTAGGTCTGCCTCTCCTCTGCTTTACAGTCCCTATAGGTCTGCCTCTCCTCTGCTTTACAGTCCCCTGTAGGTCTGCCTCTCCTCTGCTTTACAGTCCCCTGTAGGTCTGCCTCTCCTCTGCTTTACAGTCCCTGTCGGTCTGCCTCTCCTCTGCTTTACAGTCCCCTGTAGGTCTGCCTCTCCTCTGCTTTACAGTCCCCTGTAGGTCTGCCTCTCCTCTCTGCTTTACAGTCCCCTGTAGGTCTGCCTCTCCTCTCTGCTTTACAGTCCCCTGTAGGTCTGCCTCTCCTCTGCTTTACAGTCCCCTGTAGGTCTGCTTCTCCTCTGCTTTACAGTCCCCTGTAGGTCTGCCTCTCCTCTGCTTTACAGTCCCCTGTAGGTCTGCCTCTCCTCTGCTTTACAGTCCCCTGTAGGTCTGCCTCTCCTCTCTGCTTTACAGTCCCCTGTAGGTCTGCCTCTCCTCTGCTTTACTTTCCCCTATAGGTCTGCCTCTCCTCTGCTTTACAGTCCCCTGTAGGTCTGCCTCTCCTCTACTTTACAGTCCCCTGTAGGTCTGCCTCTCCTCTCTGCTTTACAGTCCCCTGTAGGTCTGCCTCTCCTCTGCTTTACAGTCCCCTATAGGTCTGCCTCTCCTCTGCTTTACAGTCCCCTGTAGGTCTGCCTCTCCTCTGCTTTACAGTCCCCTGTAGGTCTGCCTCTCCTCTGCTTTACAGTCCCCTGTAGGTTTGCCTCTCCTCTGCTTTACAGTCCCCTGTAGGTCTGCCTCTCCTCTCTGCTTTACAGTCCCCTGTAGGTCTGCCTCTCCTCTCTGCTTTACAGTCCCCTGTAGGTATGCCTCTCCTCTGCTTTACAGTCCCCTGTAGGTCTGCTTCTCTGCAGCGTTACAGTCCCCTGTAGGTCTACCTCTCCTCTGCTTTACAGTCCCCTGTAGGTCTGCCTCTCCTCTGCTTTACAGTCCCCTGTAGGTCTGCCTCTCCGCTGCTTTACAGTCCCCTGTAGGTCTGCCTCTCCTCTGCTTTACAGTCCCCTGTAGGTCTGCCTCTCCTCTCTGCTTTACAGTCCCCTGTAGGTCTGCCTCTCCTCTGCTTTACAGTCCCCTATAGGTCTGCCTCTCCTCTGCTTTACAGTCCCCTGTAGGTCTGCCTCTCCTCTGCTTTACAGTCCCCTGTAGGTCTACCTCTCCTCTGCTTTACAGTCCCCTGTAGGTCTGCCTCTCCTCTGCTTTACAGTCCCCTGTAGGTCTGCCTCTCCTCTGCTTTACAGTCCCCTGTAGAGGGGGTCAAATACTTATTTCCCTCATTCAAATGCAAATCAATTTATAACATTTTTGACATGCGTTTTTCTGGATTTTTTTGTTGTTATTCTGTCTCTCACTGTTCAAATAAATCTACCATTAAAATTATGGACTGATCATTTCTTTGTCAGTGGGCAAACGTACAAAATCAGCAGGGGATCAAATACTTTTTTCAATGTAAAAATATAGAAAAACCCTTGAATGAGTGGGTGTGTCCAAACTCTTGAGTGGGTGTGTCCAAACTCTTGGGTGGTAGTGTACAAAACACCCATCTTTAAATCATTACATCGTCTTTAAATCATTACATCGTCTTTAAATCATTACATCGTCTTTAAATCATTACATCATTTTAAAATCATTTTATAATCTTTAAATCATTACATCTTTAAATCATTACATCATTTTTAAATCATTAAATGTTTTAATTATTACATACTCTTTAAATCATTACATCTTTACATCATTACACCATCACATCATTTTTACATCATTACATCATTTTAAAATCATTACATCATTTTAAAATCATTACATCATCTTTACATCATTACATTGTCTTTACATCATCTTTAAATCATTTTATAATCTTTAAATCATTACATCATTTTTACATCATTACATCATTTTAAAATCATTACATCGTCTTTAAATCATTACATCATTTTTAAATCATTACATCATCTTTAAATCATTACATCATTTTTAAATCATTACATTTTTAAATTATTACATACTCTTTAAATCATTACATCATCACATCATCTTTACATCATTACATTGTCTTTAAATCATTACATATTTTTTTTATCATAACTTCATCTTTACATCATGACATCATCTTTACATCATGACATCATCTTTACATAATCTTTACATCTTTACATAATTACATAATATTTACATCATTACATCACTAACTGTAAGCATCAGTTGTCAGAGCACCTTACCGATCACTGCACCTGAACACAGCCCATTTGTAATTAGCCCACCCAACTACCTCATCCCTATATTGTTATTTATTTTGCTCATTTGCACCCCAGTATCTCTATTTGCACATAATCTCTTGCACATATATCATTCCAGTGTTAATACTAATTGTAATTATTATTTTTTATTGCCTTACTTGCTACATTTGCACTCACTGTATATATATTTTCTGTTGTATTTTTGACTTTATGTTTTGTTTACCCCATATGTAACTCTGTGTTGTTGTTTTTATCGCACTGCTTTCCTTTATCTTGGCCAGGTCGCAGTTGTAAATGAGAACTTGTTCTCAACTGGCTTACCTTGTTAAATAAAGGTGAAATAAAAAACAAAAAAATCATTACATCATCTTTACATAATTACATAATATTTACATAATTTTCTCATAAACATTTTATGAAATGCTATGTGGTGCAAATAGGAAGCATCACTTTTCTTTACCTGGGTTTGCAAGCAAGGTCCGTGCGGGGACGAGCTGTTCTGAGAATAATGACAGCTCTCAGCAGAATGCTTCTCTAACGTACTCTGACGAAGCCAATCACGGTTTGTCTGCGAGGCTGATGTATTTAATGTTAATGGGCTGCTGTCATTTGGTGTGGAAACAGAACCCATGATGAGCAGAGCCAGTCAATTACAAAGCTACTTTTCCATGTGACTGAGCAACAGAATTGGAAACACTACAGCCTCAAGATACACTCCCATCACTACACCGTTATTGAAATTACACAGCAAATATTGAAGCTGCATATATAGGTTTCAAACTCTAAACTCATGAATTATTATTCTATAAACTATACACTTACTGGATTTATTTAGTCAGTTATTACTCAGCCAAGTGCAAAACTAAATTAAACTAAATATTATTCTGTTTAATTAAAAAAGGGATAGCTTTTAATATAAATCAGTCATTTAATTCAATTGAATCCAGTCATGATCACGATGTGTATTGCTATGGCTGGAGTCAAGAGACATGTTGTATTGTCAACAGGACCATAGGACTACACCAGAGACATGTTGTATTGTCAACAGGACCATAGGACTACACCAGAGACATGTTGTATTGTCAATAGGACCATAGGACTACACCAGAGACATGTTGTATTGTCAACAGGACCATAGGACTACACCAGAGACATGTTGTATTGTCAACAGGAGGATATAACACATGATGGGATTACAAGGAGGATATAACACATGATGGGATTACGAGGAGGATATGACACATGATGGGATTATGAGGAGGATATAACACATGATGGGATTACAAGGAGGATATAACACATGATGGGATTACAAGGACGATATAACACATGATGGGATTACAAGGAGGATATGACACATGATGGGATTACGAGGAGGATATAACACATGATGGGATTATGAGGAGGATATAACACATGATGGGATTATGAGGAGGATATAACACATGATGGGATTACAAGGAGGATATAACACATGATGGGATTACAAGGAGGATATAACACATGATGGGATTACAAGGAGGATATGACACATGATGGGATTACGAGGAGGATATGACACATGATGGGATTATGAGGAGGATATAACACATGATGGGATTACAAGGAGGATATGACACATGATGGGATTATGAGGAGGATATAACACATAATGGGATTATGAGGAGGATATAACACATGATGGGATTACAAGGAGGATATAACACATGATGGGATTATGAGGAGGATATAACACATGATGGGATTACAAGGAGGATATAACACATGATGGGATTACGAGGAGGATATAACACATGATGGGATTACGAGGAGGATATAACACATGATGGGATTATGAGGAGGATATAACACATGATGGGATTATGAGGAGGATATAACACATGATGGGATTACAAGGAGGATATAACACATGATGGGATTACGAGGAGGATATAACACATGATGTTATTATAAGGAGGATATAACACATGATGGGATTATGAGGAGGATATAACACATGATGGGATTACAAGGAGGATATAACACATGATGGGATTACAAGGAGGATATGACACATGATGGGATTACGAGGAGGATATGACACATGATGGGATTATGAGGAGGATATAACACATGATGGGATTACGAGGAGGATATGACACATGATGGGATTATGAGGAGGATATAACACATGATGGGATCATGAGGAGGATATGACACATGATGGGATTATGAGGAGGATATGACACATGATGGGATTATGAGGAGGACATGACACATGATGGGATTATGAGGAGGACATGACACATGATGGGATTATGAGGAGGACATGACACATGATGGGATTATGAGGGAGGATATGACACATAATGGGATTATGAGGAGGATATGACACATGATGGGATTATGAGGAGGATATAACACATGATGGGATCATGAGGAGGATATGACACATGATGGGATTATGAGGAGGATATGACACATGATGGGATTATGAGGAGGATATGACACATGATGGGATTATGAGGAGGACATGACACATGATGGGATTATGAGGAAGATATGACACATTTGTATTTGAATTTATTATGGTTCCCCATTAGCTGTTGCCAAGGCAGGAGCTACTTTTCCTGGGCCAGAATGGGCCAGCATCCCTGTGGAACGCTTTGGACACATTGTAGAGTCCATGCCCTGACAAACTGAGACTGTTCTAAGGGCAAAAGGGGGTGAAACTCAAGATTAGGAAGGTGTTCCTAATGTTTGGTATACTCAGTGTAGATTATACCATCAAAAGCACTCAGGTATTTATTTATTTATTATAGTTTTACTTTGAACTAAATAAATATAAATAATTATTTGAATAGTACACCCCAGTTATACTGGAAAAGTGAATGACAGCGGCTGATATGTAGCACATATCGGCAGGTAGCGTGACGGGTAGGAGCGTTGGGCCAGTAACTGAAATGTTGCTGAATCAAATCCCCGAGCTGACAAGGCAAAAACCTGTCATTCTACCCTTGACCAAGGCAGTTAACCCACTGTTACCCGGGTGCCGGTGACGTGGATGCTGATTAAGGCAGCCCCCCTGCACCTCTCTGATTCAGATGGGTTGGGTTAAATGTGGAAGACACATTTCAGACGAATACATTCAGTTGTACAACTGACTAGGTATCCCCCTTTCAATACTGAAATATTGCCTAAAAAACAAATTTCCAAAACAATGTCATAGTTTGTTTGTGCAGATCAGGCAGAAGAAACAAGCTACAGTTTTCCTAACCCTAACCAAGTTGGATTATTGAGCAGTGGTCGAAACAGTGTTCCTAACCCTGACCCAGTTTGTTTAGGCAGCAGCGCTAGCTACAGTTTAGCTAATTCTGTTTGTTTAGGCAGCAGCGCTAGCTACAGTTTAGCTAATCCAGTTTGTTTAGGCAGCAGCGCTAGCTACAGTTTAGCTAATCCAGTTTGTTTAGGCAGCAGCGCTAGCTACAGTTTAGCTAATCCAGTTTGATTAGGATGCAGCGCTAGCTACAGTTTAGCTAATCCAGTTTGTTTAGGTAGCAGCTGTAGCAACAGTTTACCTAACCCTAACCCAGTTTGATTAGGCAGCAGTGGTAGCTGCAGTTTTCCTAACCCAGTTTGATCAGGCAGTAATGGTAGCTAAACCTGGCCCAAAGGCTGACAGTTTGGAGATGAAAGGCGGAGCCAGTTAGAGGCATCAGAGGTCGGTCAGGTCCAGCAGTTCCGTGGCTATTGCTCATTACATGCACCACTAAATACAATTACTGTAATACATTACCCCCGTCCTCTCTGGGACAACTAGACCCTCATACATTACCTCCGTCCTCTCTGGGACAACTAGACCCTCATACATTACCTCCGTCCTCTCTGGGACAACTAGACCCCTCATACATTACCTCCGTCCTCTCTGGGACAACTAGACCCTCATACATTACCTCCGTCCTCTCTGGGACAACTAGACCCTCATACATTACCCCTGTCCTCTCTGGGACAACTAGACCCTCATACATTACCTCCGTCCTCTCTGGGACAACTAGACCCTCATACATTACCTCCGTCCTCTCTGGGACAACTAGACCCTCATACATTACCTCCGTCCTCTCTGGGACAACTAGACCCCATACATTACCTCCGTCCTCTCTGGGACAACTAGACCCTCATACATTACCTCCGTCCTCTCTGGGACAACTAGACCCTCATACATTACCTCTGTCCTCTCTGGGACAACTAGACCCTCATACATTACCTCCGTCCTCTCTGGGACAACTAGACCCTCATACATTACCTCCGTCCTCTCTGGGACAACTAGACCCTCATACATTACCTCCGTCCTCTCTGGGACAACTAGACCCTCATACATTACCTCCGTCCTCTCTGGGACAACTAGACCCACCATCTATCGCCTATGAGAGGCCTCCCTCTCCTTTCCTCTCTGACGACTCAAACTGATCTATAGTTTACTACACACAGAGCTTTCAGAAGGTATTCATACCCCATGACTTATTCCACATTCCATTGTGTTACAGCCTGAATTCAAAATGTAAACATTTAGTTTTTTTTTACATCCATCTACACACATACCCCATAATGACAAAGTGGAAATGTTTTTAGAAATGTTTGATGATTGATTGAAAATGAAATACAGAAATATCTCATTTACATAAGTATTCACACCCGAGTCAATACTTTGTAGAAGCACCTTTGGCGGCAATTACAGCTTTGAGTCTTGTTGGATATGTCTGTTTCAAATCAAATCAAATTGTATTTGCCACATGCGCCGAATACAACAGGTGTAGACATTACAGTGAAATGCTTACTGACAAGCCCTTAACCAACAATGCAGATTTTAAGAAAAGAAAAAAAAAGTGTTAAGTAAAAAATTGATAAGTCAAAAATACAAAATAATAATTCAAGCTTTGCACATCTGGATTTGGGGATTTTCTCCCATTCTTCCTTGCAGATTTTCTCAAGCTATATTAAATTAGATTGGGAGTGGTGGTGAATAGCAATCTTAAAGTCTTTGCACAGATTTTCAATGTGATTCAAGTCTGGGCTTTTGCTGGGCCACTCAAGGACTTTCACATTCTTGTCCTGAAGCCATTCTAGCATTGCTCTGGCTGTATGCTTGGGGTCTTTGTCTTGTTGGAACGTAAATCTTCTCCCCCAGTCTAAGGTCATTTGCACTCTGAAGCAGGTTCTCATCAAGGAATTCTGTATTTGGCTCCATTTATTGTTCCTCTATCCTTACCAGTCTCTCTCAGTCCCTGTCACTGAAAAACTTTACAGTCCCCTGTAGGTCTGCCTCTCCTCTGCTTTACAGTCCCCTGTAGGTCTGCCTCTCCTCTGCTTTACAGTCCCCTGTAGGTCTGCCTCTCCTCTGCTTTACAGTCCCCTGTAGGTCTGCCTCTCCTCTGCTTTACAGTCCCCTGTAGGTCTGCCTCTCCTCTGCTTTACAGTCCCCTGTAGGTCTGCCTCTCCTCTGCTTTACAGTCCCCTGTAGGTCTGCCTCTCCTCTGCTTTACAGTCCCCTGTAGGTCTGCCTCTCCTCTCTTCTTTACAGTCCCCTATAGGTCTGCCTCTCCTCTGCTTTACAGTCCCGTGTAGGTCTGCCTCTCCTCTGCTTTACAGTCCCTGTAGGTCTGCCTCTCCTCTGCTTTACAGTCCCCTGTAGGTCTGCCTCTCCTCTCTGCTTTACAGTCCCCTGTAGGTCTGCCTCTCCTCTGCTTTACAGTCCCCTGTAGGTCTGCCTCTCCTCTGCTTTACAGTCCCCTGTAGGTCTGCCTCTCCTCTGCTTTACAGTCCCCTGTAGGTCTGCCTCTCCTCTGCTTTACAGTCCCCTGTAGGTCTGCCTCTCCTCTGCTTTACAGTCCCCTGTAGGTCTGCCTCTCCTCTGCTTTACAGTCCCCTGTAGGTCTGCCTCTCCTCTCTTCTTTACAGTCCCCTATAGGTCTGCCTCTCCTCTGCTTTACAGTCCCGTGTAGGTCTGCCTCTCCTCTGCTTTACAGTCCCCTGTAGGTCTGCCTCTCCTCTGCTTTACAGTCCCCTGTAGGTCTGCCTCTCCTCTGCTTTACAGTCCCCTGTAGGTCTGCCTCTCCTCTGCTTTACAGTCCCCTGTAGATCTGCCTCTCCGCTGCTTTACAGTCCCCTGTAGGTCTGCCTCTCCTCTGCTTTACAGTCCCCTGTAGGTCTGCCTCTCCTCTGCTTTACAGTCCCCTGTAGGTCTGCCTCTCCTCTGCTTTACAGTCCCCTATAGGTCTGCCTCTCCTCTCTGCTTTACAGTCCCCTGTAGGTCTGCCTCTCCTCTGCTTTACAGTCCCCTGTAGGTCTGCCTCTCCTCTGCTTTACAGTCCCCTGTAGGTCTGCCTCTCCTCTGCTTTACAGTCCCCTGTATGTCTGCCTCTCCTCTGCTTTACAGTCCCCTGTAGGTCTGCCTCTCCTCTCTGCTTTACAGTCCCCTGTAGGTCTGCCTCTCCTCTGCTTTACAGTCCCCTGTAGGTCTGCCTCTCCTCTGCTTTACAGTCCCTGTAGGTCTGCCTCTTCTCTGCTTTACAGTCCCCTATAGGTCTGCCTCTCCTCTGCTTTACAGTCCCCTATAGGTCTGCCTCTCCCTCTGCTTTACAGTCCCCTGTAGGTCTGCCTCTCCTCTGCTTTACAGTCCCCTGTAGGTCTGCCTCTCCTCTGCTTTACAGTCCCCTGTAGGTCTGCCTCTCCTCTGCTTTACAGTCCCCTGTAGGTCTGCCTCTCCTCTCTGCTTTACAGTCCCCTGTAGGTCTGCCTCTCCTCTGCTTTACTTTCCCCTATAGGTCTGCCTCTCCTCTGCTTTACAGTCCCCTGTAGGTCTGCCTCTCCTCTGCTTTACAGTCCCCTGTAGGTCTGCCTCTCCTCTCTGCTTTACAGTCCCCTGTAGGTCTGCCTCTCCTCTCTGCTTCTACAGTCCCCTGTAGGTCTGCCTCTCCTCTGCTTTACTTTCCCTATAGGTCTGCCTCTCCTCTGCTTTACAGTCCCTGTAGGTCTGCCTCTCCTCTGCTTTACAGTCCCCTGTAGGTCTGCCTCTCCTCTCTGCTTTACAGTCCCCTGTAGGTCTGCCTCTCCTCTGCTTTACAGTCCCCTATAGGTCTGCCTCTCCTCTGCTTTACAGTCCCCTGTAGGTCTGCCTCTCCTCTGCTTTACAGTCCCCTGTAGGTCTGCCTCTCCTCTGCTTTACAGTCCCCTGTAGGTCTGCCTCTCCCCTCTGCTTTACAGTCCCCTGTAGGTCTGCCTCTCCTCTGCTTTACAGTCCCCTGTAGGTCTGCCTCTCCTCTGCTTTACAGTCCCCTGTAGGTCTGCCTCTCCTCTCTGCTTTACAGTCCCCTGTAGGTCTGCCTCTCCTCTGCTTTACAGTCCCCTATAGGTCTGCCTCTCCTCTGCTTTACAGTCCCCTGTAGGTCTGCCTCTCCGCTGCTTTACAGTCCCCTGTAGGTCTGCCTCTCCTCTGCTTTACAGTCCCCTGTAGGTCTGCCTCTCCTCTGCTTTACAGTCCCCTGTAGGTCTGCCTCTCCTCTGCTTTACAGTCCCCTGTAGTTCTGCCTCTCCTCTGCTTTACAGTCCCCTGTAGGTCTGCCTCTCCTCTGCTTTACAGTCCCCTGTAGGTCTGCCTCTCCTCTCTGCTTTACAGTCCCCTGTAGGTCTGCCTCTCTCTCTGCTTTACAGTCCCCTGTAGGTCTGCCTCTCCTCTGCTTTACAGTCCCCTGTAGGTCTGCTTCTCTGCTGCTTTACAGTCCCCTGTAGGTCTACCTCTCCTCTGCTTTACAGTCCCCTGCAGGTCTGCCTCTCCTCTGCTTTACAGTCCCCTGTAGGTCTGCCTCTCCTCTGCTTTACAGTCCCCTATAGGTCTGCCTCTCCTCTGCTTTACAGTCCCCTGTAGGTCTGCCTCTCCTCTCTGCTTTACAGTCCCCTGTAGGTCTGCCTCTCCTCTGCTTTACAGTCCCCTGTAGGTCTGCCTCTCCTCTGCTTTACAGTCCCCTGTAGGTCTGCCTCTCCTCTGCTTTACAGTCCCCTGTAGGTCTGCCTCTCCTCTGCTTTACAGTCCCCTGTAGGTCTGCCTCTCCTCTGCTTTACAGTCCCCTGTAGGTCTGCCTCTCCTCTGCTTTACAGTCCCCTGTAGGTCTGCCTCTCCTCCCCCGCTGCTTTACAGTCCCCTGTAGGTCTGCCTCTCCTCTGCTTTACAGTCCCCTGTAGGTCTGCCTCTCCTCTGCTTTACAGTCCCCTGTAGGTCTGCCTCTCCTCTGCTTTACAGTCCCCTGTAGTTCTGCCTCTCCTCTGCTTTACAGTCCCCTGTAGGTCTGCCTCTCCTCTGCTTTACAGTCCCCTGTAGGTCTGCCTCTCCTCTCTGCTTTACAGTCCCCTGTAGGTCTGCCTCTCCTCTCTGCTTTACAGTCCCCTGTAGGTCTGCCTCTCCTCTGCTTTACAGTCCCCTGTAGGTCTGCTTCTCTGCTGCTTTACAGTCCCCTGTAGGTCTACCTCTCCTCTGCTTTACAGTCCCCTGTAGGTCTGCCTCTCCTCTGCTTTACAGTCCCCTGTAGGTCTGCCTCTCCTCTGCTTTACAGTCCCCTGTAGGTCTGCCTCTCCTCTCTGCTTTACAGTCCCCTGTAGGTCTGCCTCTCCTCTCTGCTTTACAGTCCCCTGTAGGTCTGCTTCTCTGCTGCTTTACAGTCCCCTGTAGGTCTACCTCTCCTCTGCTTTACAGTCCCCTGTAGGTCTGCCTCTCCTCTGCTTTTTACAGTCCCCTGTAGGTCTGCCTCTCCTCTGCTTTACAGTCCCCTGTAGGTCTGCCTCTCCTCTGCTTTACAGTCCCCTGTAGGTCTGCCTCTCCTCTCTGCTTTACAGTCCCCTGTAGGTCTGCCTCTCCTCTGCTTTACAGTCCCCTGTAGGTCTGCCTCTCCTCTGCTTTACAGTCCCTGTGTAGGTCTGCCTCTCCTCTGCTTTACAGTCCCCTGTAGGTCTGCCTCTCCTCTGCTTTACAGTCCCCTGTAGGTCTGCCTCTCCTCTGCTTCACAGTCCCCTGTAGGTCTGCCTCTCCTCTGCTTTACAGTCCCCTGTAGGTCTGCCTCTCCTCTCTGCTTTACAGTCCCCTGTAGGTCTGCCTCTCCTCTCTGCTTTACAGTCCCCTGTAGGTCTGCCTCTCCTCTGCTTTACAGTCCCCTGTAGGTCTGCCTCTCCTCTGCTTTACAGTCCCCTGTAGGTCTGCCTCTCCTCTGCTTTACAGTCCCCTGTAGGTCTGCCTCTCCTCTGCTTTTACAGTCCCCTGTAGGTCTGCCTCTCCTCTGCTTTACAGTCCCCTGTAGGTCTGCCTCTCCTCTGCTTTACAGTCCCCTGTAGGTCTGCCTCTCTCTGCTTTACAGTCCCCTGTAGGTCTGCCTCTCCTCTCTTTTACAGTCCCCTGTAGGTCTGCCTCTCCTCTGATTTACAGTCCCCTGTAGGTCTGCCTCTCCCTCTCTGCTTTACAGTCCCCTGTAGGTCTGCCTCTCCTCTGCTTTACAGTCCCCTGTAGGTCTGCCTCTCCGCTGCTTTACAGTCCCCTGTAGGTCTGCCTCTCCTCTGCTTTACAGTCCCCTGTAGGTCTGCCTCTCCTCTCTGCTTTACAGTCCCCTGTAGGTCTGCCTCTCCTCTGCTTTACAGTCCCCTGTAGGTCTGCCTCTCCTCTGCTTTACAGTCCCCTGTAGGTCTGCCTCTCCTCTGCTTTACAGTCCCCTGTAGGTCTGCCTCTCCTCTGCTTTACAGTCCCCTGTAGGTCTGCCTCTCCTCTGCTTTACAGTCCCCTGTAGGTCTGCCTCTCCTCTGCTTTACAGTCCCCTGTAGGTCTGCCTCTCCTCTCTGCTTTACAGTCCCCTGTAGGTCTGCCTCTCCTCTGCTTTACAGTCCCCTGTAGGTCTGCCTCTCCTCTGCTTTACAGTCCCCTGTAGGTCTGCCTCTCCTCTGCTTTTACAGTCCCCTGTAGGTCTGCCTCTCCTCTGCTTTACAGTCCCCTGTAGGTCTGCCTCTCCTCTGCTTTACAGTCCCCTGTAGGTCTGCCTCTCCTCTGCTTTACAGTCCCCTGTAGGTCTGCCTCTCCTCTCTGCTTTACAGTCCCCTGTAGGTCTGCCTCTCCTCTCTGCTTTACAGTCCCCTGTAGGTCTGCCTCTCCTCTGCTTTACAGTCCCCTGTAGGTCTGCCTCTCCTCTGCTTTACAGTCCCCTGTAGGTCTGCCTCTCCTCTGCTTTACAGTCCCCTGTAGGTCTGCCTCTCCTCTGCTTTACTTTCCCCTATAGGTCTGCCTCTCCTCTGCTTTACAGTCCCCTGTAGGTCTGCCTCTCCTCTACTTTACAGTCCCCTGTAGGTCTGCCTCTCCTCTCTGCTTTACAGTCCCCTGTAGGTCTGCCTCTCCTCTGCTTTACAGTCCCCTATAGGTCTGCCTCTCCTCTGCTTTACAGTCCCCTGTAGGTCTGCCTCTCCTCTGCTTTACAGTCCCCTGTAGGTCTGCCTCTCCTCTGCTTTACAGTCCCCTGTAGGTTTGCCTCTCCTCTGCTTTACAGTCCCCTGTAGGTCTGCCTCTCCTCTCTGCTTTACAGTCCCCCTGTAGGTCTGCCTCTCCTCTCTGCTTTACAGTCCCCTGTAGGTATGCCTCTCCTCTGCTTTACAGTCCCCTGTAGGTCTGCTTCTCTGCAGCGTTACAGTCCCCTGTAGGTCTACCTCTCCTCTGCTTTACAGTCCCCTGTAGGTCTGCCTCTCCTCTGCTTTTACAGTCCCCTGTAGGTCTGCCTCTCCGCTGCTTTACAGTCCCCTGTAGGTCTGCCTCTCCTCTGCTTTACAGTCCCCTGTAGGTCTGCCTCTCCTCTCTGCTTTACAGTCCCCTGTAGGTCTGCCTCTCCTCTGCTTTACAGTCCCCTGTAGGTCTGCCTCTCCTCTGCTTTACAGTCCCTGTAGGTCTGCTCCTCTGCTTTACAGTCCCCTGTAGGTCTACCTCTCCTCTGCTTTACAGTCCCCTGTAGGTCTGCCTCTCCTCTGCTTTACAGTCCCCTGTAGGTCTGCCTCTCCTCTTGCTTTACAGTCCCCTGTAGGTCTGCCTCTCCTCTCTGCTTTACAGTCCCCTAGGGTCTGCCTCTCCTCTGCTTTACAGTCCCCTGTAGGTCTGCCTCTCCGCTGCTTTACAGTCCCCTGTAGGTCTGCCTCTCCTCTGCTTTACAGTCCCCTGTAGGTCTGCCTCTCCTCTGCTTTACAGTCCCCTGTAGGTCTGCCTCTCCTCTGCTTTACAGTCCCCTGTAGTTCTGCCTCTCCTCTGCTTTACAGTCCCCTGTAGGTCTGCCTCTCCTCTGCTTTACAGTCCCTGTAGGTCTGCCTCTCCTCTCTGCTTTACAGTCCCCTGTAGGTCTGCCTCTCCTCTCTGCTTTACAGTCCCCTGTAAGTCTGCCTCTCCTCTGCTTTACAGTCCCCTGTAGGTCTGCTTCTCTGCTGCTTTACAGTCCCCTGTAGGTCTACCTCTCCTCTGCTTTACAGTCCCCTGTAGGTCTGCCTCTCCTCTGCTTTACAGTCCCCTGTAGGTCTGCCTCTCCTCTGCTTTACAGTCCCCTATAGGTCTGCCTCTCCTCTGCTTCTACAGTCCCCTGTAGGTCTGCCTCTCCTCTCTGCTTTACAGTCCCCTGTAGGTCTGCCTCTCCTCTGCTTTACAGTCCCCTGTAGGTCTGCCTCTCCTCTGCTTTACAGTCCCCTGTAGGTCTGCCTCCCCTCTGATTTACAGTCCCCTATAGGTCTGCCTCTCCTCTCTGCTTTACAGTCCCCTGTAGGTCTGCCTCTCCTCTGCTTTACAGTCCCCTATAGGTCTGCCTCTCCTCTGCTTTACAGTCCCCTGTAGGTCTGCCTCTCCTCTGCTTTACAGTCCCCTGTAGGTCTGCCTCTCCTCTGATTTACAGTCCCCTATAGGTCTGCCTCTCCTCTCTGCTTTACAGTCCCCTGTAGGTCTGCCTCTCCTCTGCTTTACAGTCCCCTGTAGGTCTGCCTCTCCGCTGCTTTACAGTCCCCTGTAGGTCTGCCTCTCCTCTGCTTTACAGTCCCCTGTAGGTCTGCCTCTCCTCTCTGCTTTACAGTCCCCTGTAGGTCTGCCTCTCCTCTGCTTTACAGTCCCCTATAGGTCTGCCTCTCCTCTGCTTTACAGTCCCCTGTAGGTCTGCCTCTCCTCTGCTTTACAGTCCCCTGTAGGTCTACCTCTCCTCTGCTTTACAGTCCCCTGTAGGTCTGCCTCTCCTCTGCTTTACAGTCCCCTGTAGGTCTGCCTCTCCTCTGCTTTACAGTCCCCTGTAGGTCTGCCTCTCCTCTCTGCTTTACAGTCCCCTGTAGGTCTGCCTCTCCTCTGCTTTACAGTCCCCTATAGGTCTGCCTCTCCTCTGCTTTACAGTCCCCTGTAGGTCTGCCTCTCCTCTGCTTTACAGTCCCCTGTAGGTCTGCCTCTCCTCTGCTTTACAGTCCCCTGTAGGTCTGCCTCTCCTCTGCTTTACAGTCCCCTGTAGGTCTGCCTCTCCTCTGCTTTACAGTCCCCTGTAGGTCTGCCTCTCCTCTCTGCTTTACAGTCCCCTGTAGGTCTGCCTCTCCTCTGCTTTACAGTCCCCTGTAGTTCTGCCTCTCCTCTGCTTTACAGTCCCCTGTAGGTCTGCCTCTCCTCTGCTTTACAGTCCCCTGTAGGTCTGCCTCTCCTCTCTGCTTTACAGTCCCCTGTAGGTCTGCCTCTCCTCTGCTTTACAGTCCCCTATAGGTCTGCCTCTCCTCTGCTTTACAGTCCCCTGTAGGTCTGCCTCTCCTCTGCTTTACAGTCCCCTGTAGGTCTGCCTCTCCTCTGCTTTACAGTCCCCTGTAGGTCTGCCTCTCCTCTGCTTTACAGTCCCCTGTAGGTCTGCCTCTCCTCTGCTTTACAGTCCCCTGTAGGTCTGCCTCTCCTCTCTGCTTTACAGTCCCCTGTAGGTCTGCCTCTCCTCTCTGCTTTACAGTCCCCTGTAGGTCTGCCTCTCCTCTGCTTTACAGTCCCCTGTAGGTCTGCTTCTCCTCTGCTTTACAGTCCCCTGTAGGTCTGCCTCTCCTCTGCTTTACAGTCCCCTGTAGGTCTGCCTCTCCTCTGCTTTACAGTCCCCTGTAGGTCTGCCTCTCCTCTCTGCTTTACAGTCCCCTGTAGGTCTGCCTCTCCTCTGCTTTACTTTCCCCTATAGGTCTGCCTCTCCTCTGCTTTACAGTCCCCTGTAGGTCTGCCTCTCCTCTGCTTTACAGTCCCCTGTAGGTCTGCCTCTCCTCTGCTTTACAGTCCCCTGTAGGTCTGCCTCTCCTCTGCTTTACAGTCCCCTGTAGGTCTGCCTCTCCTCTGCTTTACAGTCCCCTGTAAGTCTGGCTCTCCTCTCTGCTTTACAGTCCCCTGTAGGTCTGCCTCTCCTCTCTGCTTTACAGTCCCCTGTAGGTCTGCCTCTCCTCTGCTTTACAGTCCCCTGTAGGTCTGCTTCTCTGCAGCGTTACAGTCCCCTGTAGGTCTACCTCTCCTCTGCTTTACAGTCCCCTGTAGGTCTGCCTCTCCTCTGCTTTACAGTCCCCCTGTAGGTCTGCCTCTCCTCTGCTTTACAGTCCCCTATAGGTCTGCCTCTCCTCTCTGCTTTACAGTCCCCTGTAGGTCTGCCTCTCCTCTGCTTTACAGTCCCCTGTAGGTCTGCCTCTCCTCTGCTTTACAGTCCCCTGTAGGTCTGCCTCTCCTCTGCTTTACAGTCCCCTGTAGGTCTGCCTCTCCTCTGCTTTACAGTCCCCTGTAGGTCTGCCTCTCCTCTCTGCTTTACAGTCCCCTGTAGGTCTGCCTCTCCTCTCTGCTTTACAGTCCCCTGTAGGTCTGCCTCTCCTCTGCTTTACAGTCCCCTGTAGGTCTGCTTCTCCTCTGCTTTACAGTCCCCTGTAGGTCTGCCTCTCCTCTGCTTTACAGTCCCCTGTAGGTCTGCCTCTCCTCTGCTTTACAGTCCCCTGTAGGTCTGCCTCTCCTCTCTGCTTTACAGTCCCCTGTAGGTCTGCCTCTCCTCTGCTTTACTTTCCCCTATAGGTCTGCCTCTCCTCTGCTTTACAGTCCCCTGTAGGTCTGCCTCTCCTCTGCTTTACAGTCCCCTGTAGGTCTGCCTCTCCTCTGCTTTACAGTCCCCTGTAGGTCTGCCTCTCCTCTGCTTTACAGTCCCCTGTAGGTCTGGCTCTCCTCTCTGCTTTACAGTCCCCTGTAGGTCTGCCTCTCCTCTCTGCTTTACAGTCCCTGTAGGTCTGCCTCTCCTCTGCTTTACAGTCCCCTGTAGGTCTGCTTCTCTGCAGCGTTACAGTCCCCTGTAGGTCTACCTCTCCTCTGCTTTACAGTCCCCTGTAGGTCTGCCTCTCCTCTGCTTTACAGTCCCCTGTAGGTCTGCCTCTCCTCTGCTTTACAGTCCCCTGTAGGTCTGCCTCTCCTCTGCTTTACAGTCCCCTATAGGTCTGCCTCTCCTCTCTGCTTTACAGTCCCCTGTAGGTCTGCCTCTCCTCTGCTTTACAGTCCCCTGTAGGTCTGCCTCTCCTCTGCTTTACAGTCCCCTGTAGGTCTGCCTCTCCTCTCTGCTTTACAGTCCCCTGTAGGTCTGCCTCTCCTCTGCTTTACAGTCCCCTGTAGGTCTGCCTCTCCTCTCTGCTTTACAGTCCCCTGTAGGTCTGCCTCTCCTCTGCTTTACAGTCCCCTGTAGGTCTGCCTCTCCTCTGCTTTACAGTCCCCTGTAGGTCTGCCTCTCCTCTGCTTTACAGTCCCCTGTATGTCTGCCTCTCCTCTGCTTTACAGTCCCCTGTAGGTCTGCCTCTCCTCTGCTTTACAGTCCCCTATAGGTCTGCCTCTCCTCTGCTTTACAGTCCCCTGTAGGTCTGCCTCTCCTCTGCTTTACAGTCCCCTGTAGGTCTGCCTCTCCTCTGATTTACAGTCCCCTATAGGTCTGCCTCTCCTCTCTGCTTTACAGTCCCCTGTAGGTCTGCCTCTCCTCTGCTTTACAGTCCCCTGTAGGTCTGCCTCTCCGCTGCTTTACAGTCCCCTGTAGGTCTGCCTCTCCTCTGCTTTACAGTCCCCTGTAGGTCTGCCTCTCCTCTCTGCTTTACAGTCCCCTGTAGGTCTGCCTCTCCTCTGCTTTACAGTCCCCTATAGGTCTGCCTCTCCTCTGCTTTACAGTCCCCTGTAGGTCTGCCTCTCCTCTGCTTTACAGTCCCCTGTAGGTCTGCCTCTCCTCTGCTTTACAGTCCCCTGTAGGTCTGCCTCTCCTCTGCTTTACAGTCCCCTGTAGGTCTGCCTCTCCTCTGCTTTACAGTCCCCTGTAGGTCTGCCTCTCCTCTCTGCTTTACAGTCCCCTGTAGGTCTGCCTCTCCTCTGCTTTACAGTCCCCTATAGGTCTGCCTCTCCTCTGCTTTACAGTCCCCTGTAGGTCTGCCTCTCCTCTGCTTTACAGTCCCCTGTAGGTCTGCCTCTCCTCTGCTTTACAGTCCCCTGTAGGTCTGCCTCTCCTCTGCTTTACAGTCCCCTGTAGGTCTGCCTCTCCTCTGCTTTACAGTCCCCTGTAGGTCTGCCTCTCCTCTCTGCTTTACAGTCCCCTGTAGGTCTGCCTCTCCTCTGCTTTACAGTCCCCTGTAGGTCTGCCTCTCCTCTGCTTTACAGTCCCCTGTAGGTCTGCCTCTCCTCTGCTTTACAGTCCCCTGTAGGTCTGCCTCTCCTCTCTGCTTTACAGTCCCCTGTAGGTCTGCCTCTCCTCTGCTTTACAGTCCCCTATAGGTCTGCCTCTCCTCTGCTTTACAGTCCCCTGTAGGTCTGCCTCTCCTCTGCTTTACAGTCCCCTGTAGGTCTGCCTCTCCTCTGCTTTACAGTCCCCTGTAGGTCTGCCTCTCCTCTGCTTTACAGTCCCCTGTAGGTCTGCCTCTCCTCTGCTTTACAGTCCCCTGTAGGTCTGCCTCTCCTCTCTGCTTTACAGTCCCCTGTAGGTCTGCCTCTCCTCTCCTGCTTTACAGTCCCCTGTAGGTCTGCCTCTCCTCTGCTTTACAGTCCCCTGTAGGTCTGCTTCTCCTCTGCTTTACAGTCCCCTGTAGGTCTGCCTCTCCTCTGCTTTACAGTCCCCTGTAGGTCTGCCTCTCCTCTGCTTTACAGTCCCCTGTAGGTCTGCCTCTCCTCTCTGCTTTACAGTCCCCTGTAGGTCTGCCTCTCCTCTGCTTTACTTTCCCCTATAGGTCTGCCTCTCCTCTGCTTTACAGTCCCCTGTAGGTCTGCCTCTCCTCTGCTTTACAGTCCCCTGTAGGTCTGCCTCTCCTCTCTGCTTTACAGTCCCCTGTAGGTCTGCCTCTCCTCTGCTTTACAGTCCCCTGTAGGTTTGCCTCTCCTCTGCTTTACAGTCCCCTGTAGGTCTGCCTCTCCTCTGCTTTACAGTCCCCTGTAGGTCTGCCTCTCCTCTGCTTTACAGTCCCCTGTAGGTCTGCCTCTCCTCTGCTTTACAGTCCCCTGTAGGTCTGGCTCTCCTCTCTGCTTTACAGTCCCCTGTAGGTCTGCCTCTCCTCTCTGCTTTACAGTCCCCTGTAGGTCTGCCTCTCCTCTGCTTTACAGTCCCCTGTAGGTCTGCTTCTCTGCAGCGTTACAGTCCCCTGTAGGTCTACCTCTCCTCTGCTTTACAGTCCCCTGTAGGTCTGCCTCTCCTCTGCTTTACAGTCCCCTGTAGGTCTGCCTCTCCTCTGCTTTACAGTCCCCTATAGGTCTGCCTCTCCTCTCTGCTTTACAGTCCCCTGTAGGTCTGCCTCTCCTCTGCTTTACAGTCCCCTGTAGGTCTGCCTCTCCTCTGCTTTACAGTCCCCTGTAGGTCTGCCTCTCCTCTCTGCTTTACAGTCCCCTGTAGGTCTGCCTCTCCTCTGCTTTACAGTCCCCTGTAGGTCTGCCTCTCCTCTGCTTTACAGTCCCCTGTAGGTCTGCCTCTCCTCTCTGCTTTACAGTCCCCTGTAGGTCTGCCTCTCCTCTGCTTTACAGTCCCCTGTAGGTCTGCCTCTCCTCTCTGCTTTACAGTCCCCTGTAGGTCTGCCTCTCCTCTGCTTTTACAGTCCCCTGTAGGTCTGCCTCTCCTCTGCTTTACAGTCCCCTGTAGGTCTGCCTCTCCTCTGCTTTACAGTCCCCTGTATGTCTGCCTCTCCTCTGCTTTACAGTCCCCTGTAGGTCTGCCTCTCCTCTGCTTTACAGTCCCCTATAGGTCTGCCTCTCCTCTGCTTTACAGTCCCCTGTAGGTCTGCCTCTCCTCTGCTTTACAGTCCCCTGTAGGTCTGCCTCTCCTCTGATTTACAGTCCCCTATAGGTCTGCCTCTCCTCTCTGCTTTACAGTCCCCTGTAGGTCTGCCTCTCCTCTGCTTTACAGTCCCCTGTAGGTCTGCCTCTCCGCTGCTTTACAGTCCCCTGTAGGTCTGCCTCTCCTCTGCTTTACAGTCCCCTGTAGGTCTGCCTCTCCCTTCTCTGCTTTACAGTCCCCTGTAGGTCTGCCTCTCCTCTGCTTTACAGTCCCCTGTAGGTCTGCCTCTCCTCTGCTTTACAGTCCCCTGTAGGTCTGCCTCTCCTCTGCTTTACAGTCCCCTGTAGGTCTGCCTCTCCTCTGCTTTACAGTCCCCTGTAGGTCTGCCTCTCCTCTGCTTTACAGTCCCCTGTAGGTCTGCCTCTCCTCTCTGCTTTACAGTCCCCTGTAGGTCTGCCTCTCCTCTGCTTTACAGTCCCCTATAGGTCTGCCTCTCCTCTGCTTTACAGTCCCCTGTAGGTCTGCCTCTCCTCTGCTTTACAGTCCCCTGTAGGTCTGCCTCTCCTCTGCTTTACAGTCCCCTGTAGGTCTGCCTCTCCTCTGCTTTACAGTCCCCTGTAGGTCTGCCTCTCCTCTGCTTTACAGTCCCCTGTAGGTCTGCCTCTCCTCTCTGCTTTACAGTCCCCTGTAGGTCTGCCTCTCCTCTGCTTTACAGTCCCCTGTAGGTCTGCCTCTCCTCTGCTTTACAGTCCCCTGTAGGTCTGCCTCTCCTCTGCTTTACAGTCCCCTGTAGGTCTGCCTCTCCTCTCTGCTTTACAGTCCCCTGTAGGTCTGCCTCTCCTCTGCTTTACAGTCCCCTATAGGTCTGCCTCTCCTCTGCTTTACAGTCCCTGTAGGTCTGCCTCTCCTCTGCTTTACAGTCCCCTGTAGGTCTGCCTCTCCTCTGCTTTACAGTCCCCTGTAGGTCTGCCTCTCCTCTGCTTTACAGTCCCCTGTAGGTCTGCCTCTCCTCTGCTTTACAGTCCCCTGTAGGTCTGCCTCTCCTCTCTGCTTTACAGTCCCCTGTAGGTCTGCCTCTCCTCTCTGCTTTACAGTCCCCTGTAGGTCTGCCTCTCCTCTGCTTTACAGTCCCCTGTAGGTCTGCTTCTCCTCTGCTTTACAGTCCCCTGTAGGTCTGCCTCTCCTCTGCTTTACAGTCCCCTGTAGGTCTGCCTCTCCTCTGCTTTACAGTCCCCTGTAGGTCTGCCTCTCCTCTCTGCTTTACAGTCCCCTGTAGGTCTGCCTCTCCTCTGCTTTACTTTCCCCTATAGGTCTGCCTCTCCTCTGCTTTACAGTCCCCTGTAGGTCTGCCTCTCCTCTGCTTTACAGTCCCCTGTAGGTCTGCCTCTCCTCTCTGCTTTACAGTCCCCTGTAGGTCTGCCTCTCCTCTGCTTTACAGTCCCCTGTAGGTTTGCCTCTCCTCTGCTTTACAGTCCCCTGTAGGTCTGCCTCTCCTCTGCTTTACAGTCCCCTGTAGGTCTGCCTCTCCTCTGCTTTACAGTCCCCTGTAGGTCTGCCTCTCCTCTGCTTTACAGTCCCCTGTAGGTCTGGCTCTCCTCTCTGCTTTACAGTCCCCTGTAGGTCTGCCTCTCCTCTCTGCTTTACAGTCCCCTGTAGGTCTGCCTCTCCTCTGCTTTACAGTCCCCTGTAGGTCTGCTTCTCTGCAGCGTTACAGTCCCCTGTAGGTCTACCTCTCCTCTGCTTTACAGTCCCCTGTAGGTCTGCCTCTCCTCTGCTTTACAGTCCCCTGTAGGTCTGCCTCTCCTCTGCTTTACAGTCCCCTATAGGTCTGCCTCTCTCTCTGCTTTACAGTCCCCTGTAGGTCTGCCTCTCCTCTGCTTTACAGTCCCCTGTAGGTCTGCCTCTCCTCTGCTTTACAGTCCCCTGTAGGTCTGCCTCTCCTCTCTGCTTTACAGTCCCCTGTAGGTCTGCCTCTCCTCTGCTTTACAGTCCCCTGTAGGTCTGCTTCTCCTCTGCTTTACAGTCCCCTGTAGGTCTGCCTCTCCTCTGCTTTACAGTCCCCTGTAGGTCTGCCTCTCCTCTGCTTTACAGTCCCCTGTAGGTCTGCCTCTCCTCTCTGCTTTACAGTCCCCTGTAGGTCTGCCTCTCCTCTGCTTTACAGTCCCCTGTAGGTCTGCCTCTCCTCTGCTTTACAGTCCCCTATAGGTCTGCCTCTCCTCTGCTTTACAGTCCCCTGTAGGTCTGCCTCTCCTCTGCTTTACAGTCCCCTGTAGGTCTGCCTCTCCTCTGCTTTACAGTCCCCTGTAGGTCTGCCTCTCCTCTGCTTTACAGTCCCCTGTAGGTCTGCCTCTCCTCTGCTTTACAGTCCCCTATAGGTCTGCCTCTCCTCTGCTTTACAGTCCCCTGTAGGTCTGCCTCTCCTCTGCTTTACAGTCCCCTGTAGGTCTGCCTCTCCCCTGCTTTACAGTCCCCTGTAGGTCTGCCTCTCCTCTGCTTTACAGTCCCCTGTAGGTCTGCCTCTCCTCTCTGCTTTACAGTCCCCTGTAGGTCTGCCTCTCCTCTGCTTTACAGTCCCCTGTAGGTCTGCCTCTCCTCTCTGCTCTCCAGACCAATCTCTTTATATGTCACGCCCTGATCTAGAGAACTCTTGTTGGTTCGGTCAGGATGTGAGTTTCAGATTGAGATCTATGTGATTATATTCTATGTTGGAGATCTAGTATGTGTATTTCTATGTTGGCCGGGTGTGGTTCCCAATCAGAGGCAGCTGTCAATCGTTGTCTCTGATTGGGGATCATACTTAGGCAGCCATGTTGCCTACCTTAGTTGTGGGATCTTGTTTGTGTTTCCTGTTAGGCTTGTTGTGTGTATAGCCCGTAGGACTTCACGTTTTCGTTGTTTTGTTATTTTGTCAAGTGTTTATTCGTCTTAATAAACATGTACGCATATCACACTGCACCTTGGGTCTGACCCGTCTCTCAGCGACCGTGACATTATACCACTAGCTGTTAGAGTCCCCTGTAGGTCTGCCTCTCCTCTCTGCTCTCCAGCCCTCTTTAAGCGGTGAGCACAGCCCATATATCACTGAAATAGCGCAGCCTCCCCCCTAGTTCCACACACAGCCTCCAACCCCTAGTGTATGAGCTTTACTACCGTAGCTAGAAGCATCAACATTGGCTCAGGTAAAGTCAGAAACCAGCTGTTTACAGTATTTTGTCTTCTGTCCTCTGTGATGAATTGTAGCTGTTGTCTTAGACAGGACTCTCTAGCTAGGAACAGCAGCAGCACACAGCCTCAACCACTACAGTACTCTAGCTTGGAACAACAGCAGCAATGGCTGGCAGGCTGTGTTCAGGTAGAAAGACCCTCTCACTCAGGGAATATCTGTCTGTCAGGCTGCAGTTCTACAACAGATGTTTGTGTATATGCTGCATTAGCTACAGGTCTGTCCTCAATTCCCTATTTAGTGCACTACTTTTTACAAGCCCTGGTTAAAAGTAATAAACTATAAAGGCAAAGGGTGCCATCTGAGATGCAGATACAGCTGTCACTTCTTCTGCTCTCTGTCACCACAGACTGCTGTCTTCTGGCTGTCACTTCTTCTGCTCTCTGTCACCACAAACTGCTGTCTTCTGGCTGGCACGAAAGCCAGATGAAATGTCCATGTGTGATATTCAAAGTAATCCCAATATCATATACTGTATATTGTATATTAATAATAATTTGTGTAGGTGGTGAATGGTTAAAAGCACCAGTGTTTTGGTAGCCAGTTGAAATGTCCATGTGTGATATTCAGAGTAATCCCAATATCATATACTGTATATTATATATTAATAATAATTTGTGTAGGTGGTGATTGGTTAAAAAGCACCAGTGTTTTGGAAGCCAGTTACCTTCGTCAGCGTTCTCGTTTACATTCACAAATATTTAGATTAATCCGTTATTTGCTAAACATCTCTGTCATTTCTAAAGTGTTTCTAAAGTAAGTCAACATCCTCTTATCATGCGTACTTTAATAAAAAGCTGAACATAAATCTAGGATATATATATTTTGCTGACACAACACAAATCAGCAGACTACGCTCTGATTCCTTCCGGGCGTCAGCCACAATGATCCATTCCTCCATTCCACAGTCCCTGTAACGTCATGAACAGAAAGCTCTTAAGCTAATTGCGTTTCCTCCCACCCAGGTTCCCTCACAGGTCTGCTCCTCATTAGGCTGACACAGTTCCTACTGCTGCAACATGTGTTTCTCAGACAGAGGAACAGGATGTAGGGTTCAAGGAGAAGAGATGTTAAGAAGCTGGTAAAGTGGAAACGCCTGGATTAGGAGATGTGTCCTCTCCTCCTCCTCCTCCTCCTCCTCCTCCTCCTCCTCCTCCTCCTCCTCCTCCTCCTCCTCCTCCTCCTCCTCCTCCTCCTCTCCCTCCTCCATCTCCCTCCTCCATCTCCACCTCCTCTCCATCCCCTCTCCCTTCTCCTCCTCACTCCCTCCCTCCCCCTCCCCCTCCCCCTTCTCCTCCCTCCTTCCCTCCCTCCCTCCCTCCCTCTCCTCCTCCTCATCCTCCTTCCTTCCCTCCCCTCCTCCTCCTCCTTTCCTCTCCCCAGGTGGTGGCTGACTGGTGGATTTAAACGTTAAAGTATTGCTTACTTCACAGTCTACAAAGAATTAAGCCCTCCTTGACACTGTCATTCTGTATTTTAAATCCTCAGAGTACTCAGCAGGTGAAATATGAAGGGAGAGGAGGAGAGAGGGGAGAGGAGAGAGGGAGGTGAGGGGAGGGGAGAGGAGAGGAGAGGAGAGGAGAGGAGAGGAGAGGAGAGGAGAGGAGAGGAGAGGAGAGGAGAGAAGGAGGGGAGAGGAGAGGAGAAGAGAAGAGGGGAGAGGAGAGGAGAGGAGAGGGAGGGGATACTGGAGTAAGCATAACCTCTAACATAACCCATCTTATGCTGGCAGACTAAGAATCCGCTGAAAAGATACTGCTGCAATGAGGAAACAGCCTATTTCCATGTAGCATACTTAAAAAGTCCCCTGCTGTTACCAATCAACAATGTACTGCCAACAGAACTGAGGTAGCACCATTACCTCAAGTAACCTCTTACTGCCTCAGGCAATACGATATACCCCTGTCACCACTAGACTAACTACCCCCAATACTATATACCCCTGTCACCACTAGACTAACTACCCCAATACTATATACCCCTGTCACCACTAGACTAACTACCCCAATACTATATACCCCTGTCACCACTAGACTAACTACCCCCAATACTATATACCCCTGTCACCACTAGACTAACTACCCCCAATACTATATACCCCTGTCACCACTAGACTAACTACCACCAATACCCCTGCCTCAGGCAATACTATATACCGCTGTTACCTCTACACTAGCCCCAGTCCCTGGTTGTGATACAGCTAATATATTTGTAAAATGCTGATTTTGATACAGCCCCCCCCCCACCCCACCTAGCTATCTTAAGATGAATGCACTGTAAGTCGCTCTGGATAAGAGTGTCTGCTAAATGACTAAAATGTCAAATGTAAATGTTGTAAAACTTGAGTTTGTACAGGGCTTTAGAGTCAGTGGGGGTTGAGATGGCTAATCCGATTCATTGTCACCATCCTGTGAGGCTCTGATGGATTCTTGGTACTCTGATGGAGCCACAACATGATATCACAACGCTCCCTGTTTCTCTGTCTTCTAATATTTTTACAGCAGCTCTGTCCGTCAATGAGTCAGTGGGAGGGTTGTTGACAAACAGCTCAACTAGGATATAGAGAGAAACCAACCGTTGAAAGGCTGACAAACAGCTCAACTAGGATATATAGAGAAACCAACCGTTGAAAGGCTGACAAACAGCTCAACTAGGATATATAGAGAAACCAACCGTTGAAAGGCTGACAAACAGCTCAACTAGGATATATAGAGAGACCAACCGTTGAAAGGCTGACAAACAGCTCAACTAGGATATATAGAGAAACCAACCGTTGAAAGGCTGACAAACAGCTCAACTAGGATATATAGAGAAACCAACCGTTGAAAGGCTGACAAACAGCTCAACTAGGATATATAGAGAAACCAACCGTTGAAAGGCTGACAATCAGCTCAACTAGGATATATAGAGAAACCAACCGTTGAAAGGCTGACAAACAGCTCAACTAGGATATATAGAGAAACCAACCGTTGAAAGGCTGACAAACAGCTCAACTAGGATACATAGAGAAACCAACCGTTGAAAGGCTGACAAACAGCTCAACTAGGATATATAGAGAAACCAACCGTTGAAAGGCTGACAAACAGCTCAACTAGGATATATAGAGAAACCAACCGTTGAAAGGCTGACAAACAGCTCAACTAGGATATATAGAGAAACCAACCGTTGAAAGGCTGACAAACAGCTCAACTAGGATATATAGAGAAACCAACCGTTGAAAGGCTGACAAACAGCTCAACTAGGATATATAGAGAGACCAACCGTTGAAAGGCTGACAAACAGCTCAACTACGATATATAGAGAAACCAACCGTTGAAAGGCTGACAAACAGCTCAACTAGGATATATAGAGAAACCAACCGTTGAAAGGCTGACAAACAGCTCAACTAGGATATATAGAGAAACCAACCGTTGAAAGGCTGACAAACAGCTCAACTAGGATATATAGAGAGACCAACCGTTGAAAGGCTGACAAACAGCTCAACTAGGATATATAGAGAAACCAACCGTTGAAAGGCTGACAAACAGCTCAACTAGGATATATAGAGAAACCAACCGTTGAAAGGCTGACAAACAGCTCAACTAGGATATATAGAGAAACCAACCGTTGAAAGGCTGACAAACAGCTCAACTAGGATACATAGAGAAACCAACCGTTGAAAGGCTGACAAACAGCTCAACTAGGATATATAGAGAAACCAACCGTTGAAAGGCTGACAAACAGCTCAACTAGGATATATAGAGAAACCAACCGTTGAAAGGCTGACAAACAGCTCAACTAGGATACATAGAGAAACCAACCGTTGAAAGGCTGACAAACAGCTCAACTAGGATATATAGAGAAACCAACCGTTGAAAGGCTGACAAACAGCTCAACTAGGATATATAGAGAAACCAACCGTTGAAAGGCTGACAAACAGCTCAACTAGGATATATAGAGAAACCAACCGTTGAAAGGCTGACAAACAGCTCAACTAGGATATATAGAGAAACCAACCGTTGAAAGGCTGACAAACAGCTCAACTAGGATATATAGAGAAACCAACCGTTGAAAGGCTGACAAACAGCTCAACTAGGATATATAGAGAGACCAACCGTTGAAAGGCTGACAAACAGCTCAAATAGGATATATAGAGAAACCAACCGTTGAAAGGCTGACAAACAGCTCAACTAGGATATATAGAGAAACCAACCGTTGAAAGGCTGACAAACAGCTCAACTAGGATATATAGAGAAACCAACCGTTGAAAGGCTGACAAACAGCTCAACTAGGATATATAGAGAAACCAACCGTTGAAAGGCTGACAAACAGCTCAACTAGGATATATAGAGAAACCAACCGTTGAAAGGCTGACAAACAGCTCAACTAGGATACATAGAGAAACCAACCGTTGAAAGGCTGACAAACAGCTCAACTAGGATATATAGAGAAACCAACCGTTGAAAGGCTGACAAACAGCTCAACTAGGATATATAGAGAAACCAACCGTTGAAAGGCTGACAAACAGCTCAACTAGGATATATAGAGAAACCAACCGTTGAAAGGCTGACAAACAGCTCAACTAGGATATATAGAGAAACCAACCGTTGAAAGGCTGACAAACAGCTCAACTAGGATATATAGAGAAACCAACCGTTGAAAGGCTGACAAACAGCTCAACTAGGATATATAGAGAATCCAACCGTTGAAAGGCTGACAAACAGCTCAACTAGGATATATAGAGAAACCAACCGTTGAAAGGCTGACAAACAGCTCAACTAGGATATATAGAGAAACCAACCGTTGAAAGGCTGACAAACAGCTCAACTAGGATATATAGAGAAACCAACCGTTGAAAGGCTGACAAACAGCTCAACTAGGATATATAGAGAAACCAACCGTTGAAAGGCTGTAGTTTCTATTTGTCAGGGAGGATTTACGTTTCAGTCTAATTTCTAAATGGTTTGAACAGATTCAAATGAGGGAACGATCTTCAGAATATCCCACAGTCACAGTCAAAAGTTTTGAGAATGACACAAGTATTGGTCCCCACAAAGTTTGCTGCCTCAGTGTTGATGATTCAATTTGCATATACTCCAGAATGTCATGTAGAGTGATCAGATGAATTGCAATTAATTGCAAAGTCCCTCTTTGCCATGAAAATTAACTTAATCCCCCAAAAACATTTCTACTGCATTTCAGCCCTGCCACAAAAGGACCAGCTGCCATCATGTCAGTGATTGTCTCGATAACACAGGTGAGAGTGTTGACGAGGACACGGCTGGAGATCACTCTGTCATGCTGATTGAGTCAGAATAACAGACTGGAAGCTTTAAAAGGAGGGTGGTGCTTGAAATCCTTGTTCTTCCTCTGTCAACCATGATTACCTGCAAGGAAACACGTGCCGTCATCATTGCTTTGCACAAAAAGGGCTTCACAGGCAAGGATATTGCTGCTAGTAAGATTGCACCTATATCAATCATTTATCGGATCATCAAGAACTTCAAGGAGAGAGGTTCAATTGTTGTGAAGAAGGTCTCAGGGCGACCAAGAAAGTCCAGCAAGCGCCAGGACCGTCTCCTAAAGTTCATTCAGATGAGGGATCGGGGCACCACCAGTGCAGTGCTTGCTCGGGAATGGCAGCAGGCAGGTGTGAGTGCATCTGCACGCACAGTGAGGCGAAGACTTTTGGAGGATGCCCTGTTGTCAAGAAGGGCAGCAAAGAAGTCATTTATCTCCAGGAAAAACATTAGGGACAGACTGATATTCTGCAAAAGGTGCAGGGATTGAACTGCTGAGGACTGGCGTAGAGTCATTTTCTCTGATGAAACCCCTTTTCGATTGTTTGGGCCATCCGGAAAACACCTTGTCCGGAAAAGACAAGATGAGCGCTACCATCAGTCCTGTGTCATGGTAACAGTAAAGCATCCTGAGACCATTCATGTGTGGGGTTGCTTCTCAGCCAAGGGAGTGGGCTCACTCCATGAATAAAGAATGGTACCAACACATCCTCAGACTTCTCCCAACCACCAAGAACAGTTTGGTGACGACCAATGCCTTTTCCAGCATGATGGAGCACCTTGCCGTAAGGCAAAAGTGATAACTAAGTGGCTCGGGAACAAAACATCAACATTTTGGGTCCATGGCCAGGAAACTCCCCAGACCTTAATACCATTGAGAACTTGTGGTCGATCCTCAAGAGGCGGATGGACAAACAAAAACACATAACATCTGACAAAAATATCTAAAAACACTGGAGCAGCAAACTTTGTGAAGACCAATACTTGTGTCAGTCTCAACTTTTGACCACGACTGTACAGTTGGAAGCCTCACAGGCCATTCAGATCGTCGGCTGTACAGTTGGAAGCCTTACAGGCCATTCAGATCGTCGGCTGTACAGTTGGAAGCCTCACAGGCCATTCAGATTGTCGGTAGAGGACCTCTTCACTGAGGAACGTGGTTGTCTTTTATTACATTTGAGTCATTTAGCAGACACTTTCATCCAGAGCGACTTACAGGAGCAATTAGGGTTAAGTGCCTTGATAAAGGGCACATCAACAGCTCGGGGATTTGAACCAGCGACCTTTCGTTTACTGGGCCAATGCTCTGAACCGATAGGCTACCTTTTTATGATTGTGTTTTTTGTCTTTTTCATTTGTGTATTTACTATGCTCTTGCCTTGATTGTAGTATCTGTGTCTCTAACTTCTACTGTTGCTTGGTGTTGTCATGCAGGGCTCCTTCAAAAAATAGACTTTGATCTAAACGAGACTCCCCTGACTAAATAAAGGTTCAATAAATAAAATATATATATATAGGCCTATGTCAGCGTCTGTACATACTGTTAGTCTAATGAGACCATGTTGACAGATGTCCAGGAGAAATGTGTTCATCATGTATAGAGAAATATATAACATTTTGTGTAGGCAAAGAGCTAAAGAGACCCAACCCTCAAATTGCTACACAGAAACACAATAAGGGTAACGTCAGTCAAAGTAAGTATGTCTATAATGTGCTTTATCAGAGGCAACACAAGGTGTGATCAATAATACATCCTTTAGGTGAGATCCCATTAACCCTTCCTCTGGACTAAATTAAACTGAAGTGGAAGATTAATGAAAGATAAATTAGCACATGGTTAATACCACCCATGATTCCTTCATACATTATTTTGAGTGATTGCTTTTGAGGAAAGAGATTTCTCTCAGCATGGATTTCTCTCAGCCTGAACAGGCTAAGTGGTTAAACCTTTAACCTGTTAGAGACCCGCAGTCGCAGATTCTGAAGAAATTATTTTAAAAATTCCATGAAGCGTGTTTCTCTAAAGACTTTGTTTTCTTTCATTCAGTGTGTTAGTTGTTGTTTTACCAGTGAGGAACACTTTGTAAATAAGTGTTTGAATCAATGCTTTCAAGTGGTATCCTGAGATGCTCCAATGCATCTTGTTTAATGAATGTCCTTTTTTTTTTTTTACCCATTTCAATTCAATTCAATTCAATTCGACATACACTTGGAATGTCCTTTTAGGCAAACAACACACCTCCATTCCTGTACAGTCTTTGTTCCTGTTCTGCTGATGCTGCACACTGATCCAACTCATCAGGGATCCACAGCAAGACTGTTTGATTATGTGTCAAGTCATTTTATGTGGTGTGTTTAAGAATCTGAGCATGCATAAAAGATATGAAGTAAAGCCTATCCAAGCAGAGAGAAGGAGAGGGAGATGAGATGAGGGGAGAAGTGAGGAGGGGAAATGACACAGGGACGGACTCCAAGATGGCACAGCAGTGCGGTCGTGTATTCTGTAGTGTCATCATGTAAATAGCCTGTTTTTTTTTTTTTTCGTATATATTTCTCAATCTCACTTTCCATCCTTTAACTAAATATACTTTCCTGCAACCCGCCTCACCCAATGTGGAACGGATTCTATTATTTCTTCATACATTTTTATCCAGAACCTCTGGCTGAAACTAGCCAGCTAGCCAGCTAACTAGCTACATGCTATTAGCCACCGTTAGGGGTCTTCACCATTGTCCGTGGCCATGGCCTGCACTACCTACCAGCCAGCTCTAGCCTGGACAATTATCGGCCAGTCTGCACATTGCGCTAATGACCCAGAGCATATCTGATTTTCTGCCGGAATCACTGAATCACTGGACCTTAACATCGGACCATCGCAACTAGCTAGCTGCAACCGAATGGCTGTTGTCGTTGTTGGCTAATCACCACTAATCACCACTTGTCCCGAAGCTAGCACCAGTTAGCCTTGAGCTAGCCTCGAGCCAGGCCCATCTCCAAGCTATCTACCTCTCTGTCAACCGGACGGGACCTCCTAGTGTCGACACGGAGCCCCGCCGATCCATCACGACTGGTCTGCCGACGTAATCGTCTAAGGTGGTTTCAACAGGCTTCCCGTTGCGACGACCACGAAGATCCATCTGCTAGCCCCGGCCCGCTAGCACACGCAATCAACAGCCGTGCCTGTAGCATAGCAGCCACTGAACTGCTCCCGGACTTACTTATTGCTGTTCACTGGACCTTATGATCACTGAGCTACACAGCTGATGCCTGCTGGACTGTTCCTTTATACGGTACCCTGTCCTGTTTATCTGTTTAGCCTCAGCTCAAACTTTCGTCGCCATTACTAGCTGTTGTCTTAGCTCTCTCGATTAACACCTGTGATTGCTTTATGCCTCTCTCCCATGTCAATATGCCTTGCCTATTGCTGTTTCAGTTAGTTCTTACTGTACATTTTCAATGTAGAGCCCCCAGTCCAGCTCAACCTGTCTCAGATAGCTCCTTTGTCCCACCCCCCTCACACACAGAGATCGGCTCAATCGGTGCCTCCAGTGATGCTATTTCTTTCATTGTTACCCAACGCTTAGGTTTACCTCCACTGTACTCATATCCTTCCATATCCTTGTCTGTACATAATGCCCTGAATCTATTCTACAACGCCCGGAAATCTGCCCTTTATTCTCTGTACCCAACGCACTAGAAGACCAGTTCTTAAAGCCTTTAGCCGTAACCTTATTCTATTCTTCCTCTGTTCCTCTGGTGATGTAGAGGTTAACCCAGGCCCTGTAGCCCCCAGTATCACTCCTGCTCCCCAGGCGCTATAATTTGTTGACTTCTGTAATCGCAAAAGCCTTGGTTTCTTGCGTGTTAACATCAGAAGCCTCCTCACTAAGTTTGAGTTATTCACTGCGTTAGCACACTCCGCCAACCCTGATGTTCTAGCAGTGTCTGAATCCTGGCTTAGGAAGGCCACCAAAGATTCTGAAATGTCCATCCCCAACTACAACATTTTCCGTCTAGATAGAACTGCCAAAGGGGGCGGAGTTGCAATCTACTGTAGAGAGAGAGCCTGCAGAGCTCTATCATAATATCCAGGTCTGTGCCCAAACAGTTTGAGCTTCTACTTCTACATTTACATTTACATCATTTAGCAGACGCTCTTATCCAGAGCGACTTACAAATTACTTCAAAAAATCCACCTTTCCAGAAATAAGTCTCTCACTGTTGCCACTTGCCACAGACCCCCCTCAGCCCCCAGCTGTGCCCTGAACACCATATGTGAACTGATTGCCCCCATCTATCCTCAGAGTTCGTACTGCTTGGTGACCTAAACTGGGATATGCTTAACACCCCGTCCGTCCTACAATCTAAACTAGATGCCCTCAATCTCACACAAATTATCAAGGAACCTACCAGGTACAACCCTAAATCCGTTAACATGGGCACCCTCATAGATATCATCCTGACTAATTGACCCTCTAAATACACCTCCGCTGTCTTCAACCAGGATCTCAGCGATCACTGCCTCATTGCCTGCGTCCGTAATGGGTCCGCGGTCAAACGACCACCCCTTGTAAGGGATCGGGGGTTGGCTGGGTCTAGACAGAGTCTGACACTTCCCCGATCTACAGAGAGGGGGAGTCATCAGACTCGATCTGGTTCACCTGAGTTCTGAGCACACCTGTCAGTAATTATTGTAGGATTTAAGGTGTGCTCAGAAGTTCAGTTGGTGCGAGGTATTGTTCCTTTGTGACTTGCTAAGCGTTTTGTTCCGAGAGAGAGTTTGTTGTTTTTGATTACCAGTGTATCCGACCCGTGCCTCGTTGTTTGACTCCCCGTATTGCTTAATCCTCTGCTTGTCTATCCCAGTGATTACCGTACTCTGACCCTGTGCCTGTGCCCTCGACTACGCCTACGCCCGCTCCCTTGGTACCTTTGCCTGTCTCTGCCTGGCCCGGTTTTGACCACAGCCCGCCCGACCCCGATTAAGCTATTCCCTTGTCTGTACTCTAATAAAGCATCGCAATTCTGCGATTGGATCTTACCACTCTGTCCGAGTATTCATTACAGAATACCTCGCCCTTACCATGGATCCAGCGGAATTACAGAGGCGATGGGAGATACAGGAGAAACGGATGGATGAACTCCTGCAGCTACTCAACGCTGGTGCGGCTGAGGGCACCACCCCGAGCACGGTCAGTCCTCGTCCTACACCTCCGATTTCTCTACCGACAAGGTACGACGGGGAACCTGGCAAATGTCAGGGGTTTCTACTCCAAACGTCCCTGTATATGTCGTATAATCGTACGATGTTTCCCGATGACCGTAGCAGGGTGGATTTCATGATTTCTCTGCTAACGGGAAGAGCACTGGATTGGGCTACTGCGCTTTGGGCAGCTGAGGTCCCCGAGTTGAATGCGGAAGTTCAGTTCAAGAGGCTGTTCCAAGAGGTGTTCGACCACCCAGTGTCTGGGCATAGTGTGGGAGACCAACTATGCGAACTTCAGCAGGGCCGTCGCACATTAGCCGACTACGCTTTAGAGTTCCGTACTATAGCAGCCGGTAGCGGATGGAGCGAGACTGCTTTGCTCACCGTTTTCCGAAGAGGGCTGCGCAAAGAAGTACAGACTGAGTTGGCTTGTCGGGGAGATATCACTGCGCTACATGAGTTTATCAACATAGCCATCTCTATTGGTAATCTGATAGTGCAACATAAGGTATCCACAGTCCGGGAGTCCTCGGTCACTGGTCCTACGCAATCGACAGAGCGGAGGAGAGAATCTGAGGAGGAACCTAGGCAACTGGGACGGTCACCCCTACAAGGTTCGGTGAGACAACAACGTCGGCAAGACGGACTATGCCTGTATTGTGGTCAGTCGGGTCATTTCGTTCGTCAATGTCCGGTACGACCAAACCGTAACCCAGGATATCGCCTCGGAACTGCCAAACCGGTGAGTGAGACTCAAGGGTTCAACATTACAGCTAAACAAATGTATGTGCCAGTTACCTTATCTGTCGGAGAGAAAGTGCGCAGGTTGGAGGGTCTTATTGATTCCGGAGCGGCTGCCAGTTTTCTGGATATGGGTCTCGCTGAGGAATTGGGAGTTCAACTTATCCCAATTCAACCTCCCCTGCGAGTCAACGCGCTAGACGGTGAGCCCATGGGCACTGGGTTCATTACGCACCGTACGGAGGTAATCAAGTTACAAGTGGGCTCCATACACCATGAGGACATCATTTTGTTCGTCATCTCCGCTCCACGGGAGCCGCTAGTTCTCGGCCACCCCTGGCTCGTCACCCATGATCCGGTCATCTCCTGGAGATCTGGCGATATCACGGCTTGGAGTGAGGTATGTAGGGCAGAGTGCCTCAAGTTACCTTGCAAAATGTCTACTGTGGAGGATGCGCAGGGTGTGGTGTCTACTGTTGTTCCCACAGAATACCAGGATTACGCGCAGGTGTTCTCCAAGGAGAGGGCTACCGTATTACCACCTCATCGGGCCTGGGACTGTGCGATTGAGCTGCTATCCGGGGCTACACCACCTCGTGGAAGAATCTACCAGTTGTCACAGCCGGAACGAGAATCGATGAGCAAGTATATTGATGAGGCGCTACAGCAAGGGGCCATTCGCCCATCTACGTCTCCCGCCGCATCCAGTTTCTTCTTCGTGAAGAAAAAGGATGGCGGACTGCGTCCTTGTATAGACTATCGAGGTTTGAACGATATTACCATAAAAAATCGTTACCCCCTTCCTTTGATCCCAGCAGCCCTCGAGCAGGTGGGGCAGGCCTCTATCTACAGTAAACTGGACCTCAGGAGTGCGTACAATCTGGTGCGCATTAGAGAAGGGGATGAATGGAAGACCGCCTTCATCACACATCGGGGACACTATGAATATTGTGTCATGCCCTATGGACTTACCAACGCGCCCTCAGTATTCCAGGCGTTCATGAATGACATTTTCAGGGACATGATTGATCGCTTTGTTATCGTGTACATTGATGACATCCTAATCTATTCTAACTCTCTGAGTGAACATGTGTCCCATGTACGACAGGTTCTGGATCGGCTCCTACACCATTCTCTGTTCGTGAAGGCAGAAAAGAGTGAATTCCATGTCACGAAGATTTCCTTCCTTGGGGCCATACTCACTCCCGACGGGGTTAAACTGGATGAAGCCAAGGTACAAGCGGTACAAGACTGGCCTCAACCCCAGACGGTGAAAGAGCTCCAGAGATTCTTAGGGTTTGCCAATTACTATAGACGGTTCGTGCGTAATTTCAGCACCACCGCAGCTCCCCTGTCGGCGATGACCAGCTACAAGGGTCGCGGTCTGAACTGGACGGAGGGGGCAGTGCGTGCGTTTGAGACGTTGAAACAATGCTTTACCACCGCTCCTATTTTATGTCAGCCGGACCCTACCTTGCCGTTTATCGTGGAAGTGGACGCCTCGGAGGTTGGAGTGGGAGCCGTGTTATCCCAACGCCAAGGTGAGCCGCCTAAATCACGACCCTGTGCTTTATTTTCAAAGAAACTGAATTCGGCTGAGCAGAACTACGACGTGGGTAATCGTGAACTACTGGCAGTGAAGTTAGCACTGGAGGAGTGGAGACATTGGTTGGAGGGAGCAGAGCATCCGTTCCAAGTGCTCACGGACCACCGCAACCTGGAGTATCTTCACAGTGCTAAACGACTGAACTCCCGACAGGCAAGGTGGTCTTTATTCTTCAACCGTTTCCGATTCACTGTCTCTTATATCCCCGGGTCCAAGAATGGTAAGGCGGACGCGCTTTCCCGACGGTTCGAGCGCGCGGAAAGACCCGTGGAACCAGAACCTATCCTTCCCATGAGTTGCCGTGCTGGTCCAGTGAGGTGGGCTATCGATGACACTATTCAGGAGAGCCTACAATCGGAACCAGCCCCTCCAGAAACCCAGGTGTCAAAGGTGTTTGTACCAGCTCCGCTTCGACCTCAACTGATGGAATGGTGCCACACGTCGCTGGGATCTGGTCATCACGGAATCACCCGAACTACACGACTCATCAGCCGAAAATACTGGTGGGATTCCCTCACAGATGACGTCAGAGACTATGTCTTATCCTGTCCAGTATGTGCTCAGTCCAAGGTACCTCGTGCACTACCGGAGGGTAAGCTGATGCCATTGCCAACTCCTCAACGACCCTGGTCGCACATTGCAATGGACTTTGTTACAGATCTACCAGAATCAGAGGGCCATACTATAATTCTCGTGGTCATCGATCGCTTCTCCAAGATGTGCCGGTTAGTACCCATGACCCGTTTGCCTAACGCCACTCAGATGGCTGAGACGATGTTTAATCAGGTGTTCCGGCAGTTTGGTGTCCCGGAGGATATCGTTTCCGATCGGGGACCCCAGTTTGTATCCCGGGTATGGAAGGCCTTCTGCGAACGCTTGGGCATCTCGGTTAGCCTAACCTCCGGATATCATCCCCAGGCCAATGGGCAGACAGAACGGCTCAACCAGGAAATTGGGAAATATCTACGGCAACAATGTTCGCGGCAGCCGCAAGAGTGGAGCCGATTCCTTCCTTGGGTAGAGTATGCTCAGAACTCACTCATTCACACCTCCCTACGCCTAACGCCCTTCCAGTGTGTTCTAGGGTATCAACCACCCCTGTTCCCATGGGATGCCGCATCAGGGATGGTACCGGCGGTGGACGAGTGGTTCCGTCGGAGTGCGCAGGTCTGGGAGACGGCCCATCAACATCTCAGTCAGGCCTCACAACAGCAAAAGACCCACGCCGACCGACGCCGGAGACCTACTCCCACTTATCAACCCGGGCAACGAGTGTGGCTGTCTACCCGGGACCTGCAGTTCCGACGGAGCTGCAAGAAGCTTCAACCATGGTACATCGGGCCTTTTAAGATACTGAGACGTATTAACCCTGTCACCTACCGTCTGTTACTTCTCCGACACTACAGGATAACCCCTACGTTCCACGTCTCCCTGTTGAAACCTGTCCACTATAGCCCGATGTACCCCCCAATCGCTCAACAACCTACTACACCACCTTTGGAGGATGAACAGGACACCACCTATACAGTCCACGAGATACTGGAGTCAAGACGGAGACGAGGGGGCATCGAATATCTCGTGGACTGGGAGGGATATGGACCTGAGGAACGGTCCTGGGTCCCTGCTAAGGACATACTGGATCCTGCTCTCAAGACCACGTTCCACGCTGAACACCCAGATCATCCAGGACCCCGACCCAGAGGAAGACCACCCGGTAGAGGTAGAAGGCCGTCAGGAGCCGGCCCTGGGGAGGGGGATACTGTTAGGGATCGGGGGTTGGCTGGGTCTAGACAGAGTCTGACACTTCCCCGATCTACAGAGAGGGGGAGTCATCAGACTCGATCTGGTTCACCTGAGTTCTGAGCACACCTGTCAGTAATTATTGTAGGATTTAAGGTGTGCTCAGAAGTTCAGTCGGTGCGAGGTATTGTTCCTTTGTGACTTGCTAAGCGTTTTGTTCCGAGAGAGAGAGAGTTTGTTCTTTTTGATTACCAGTGTATCCGACCCGTGCCTCGTTGTTTGACTATCCCAGTGATTACCATACTCTGAACCTGTGCCTGTGCCCTCGACTACGCCTACGCCCGCTCCCTTGGTACCTTTGCCTGTCTCTGCCTGGCCCGGTTTTGACCACAGCCCGCCCGACCACGATTAAGCTATTCCCTTGTCTGTACTCTAATAAAGCATCGCAATTCTGCGATTGGATCTTACCACTCTGTCCGAGTATTCATTACACCCCTCATCACTGTCAAACGCTCCCTAAAACACTTCAGCGAGCAGGCCTTTCTAATTGACCTGACCCAGGTATCCTGGATGGATATTGACCTCATTCCCTCAGTAGAGGATGCCTGGTTGTTCTTTAAAAGTGCTTTCCTCTCCATCTTAAATAAGCATGCCCCATTCAAAAATTCAGAACTAAGAACAGATATAGCCCCTGGTTCACCCCAGACTTGACTGCCCTTGACCAGCACAAAAACATCCTGTGGCGTACGGCATTAGCATCGAACAGCCCCCGCGATATGCAACTTTTCAGGGAAGTCAGGAACCAATATACACAATCAGTTAGGAAAGCAAAGACTAACTTTTTCAAACAGAAATTTGCATCCTGTAGCACTAACTCCAAAAAGTTTTGGGACACTTTGAAGTCCATGGAGAATAAGAGCACCTCCTCCCAGCTGCCCACTGCACTGAGGCTAGCAAACACTGTCACTACTGATAAATCTACGTTAATCGAAAATGTCAAAGAGCTGCAAAATCTGGACCCCTACAAATCAGCTGGGCTAGAAAATCTGGACCCTTTCTTTCTAAAATTAGCTGCCAAAATTATCGCATCCCCCATCACCAGCCTGTTCAACCTCTCTTTCGTAACGTCTGAGATCCCCAGAGATTGGAAAGCTGCCGCGGTCATCCCCCTCTTCAAAGGGGGTGACACTCTAGATCCAAACTGTTACAGACCTATATCCATCCTGCCCTGCCTTTCGAAAGTATTTGAAAGCCAAGTTAACAAACAGATCACCGACCATTTCGAATCCCACCGTACCTTCTCTGCTATGCAATCTGGTTTCCGAGCTGGTCATGGGTGTACCTCAGCCACGCTCAAGTTCCTAAACTATATAATAACCGCGATCGATAAAAGACAGTACTGTGCAGCCATCTTCATTGACCTGGCCAAGGCTTTTGACTCTGTCAATCACTGCATTCTTATTGGCAGACTAAATAGCCTTGGTTTCTCAAATGACTGCCTCGCCTGGTTCACCAACTACTTCTCAGATAGAGTTCAATGTGTCAAATCGGAGGGCCTGTTGTCTGGACCTCTGGCAGTCTCTATGGGGGTGCCACAGGGTTCAATTCTCGGGCCGACTCTATTCTCTGTGTATATCAATGATGTCGCGCTTGCTGCTGGTGACTCTCAGATCCACCTCTACGCAGACGACACCATTTTGTATACATCTGGCCCTTCATTGGACACTGTGTTAACAAACCTCCAAACGAGCTTCAATGCCATACAACACTCCTTCCGTGTCCTCCAACTGCTCTTAAACGCTAGTAAAACTAAATGCATGCTCTTCAATCGAACGCTGCTTGCACCCGCCTGCCCGACTAGAATCACTACTCTCGGCGGCTATGACTTAGAATATGTGGACAACTACAAATACCTAGGTGTCTGGTTAGACTGTAAACTCTCCTTCCAGACTCACATTAAGCATCGGCTTCCTATTTCGCAACAAAGCCTCCTTCACTCATGCTGCTAAACATGCCCTCGTAAAACTGACTATCCTACCGATCCTTGACTTCGGCGAAGACATTTAGAGAATAGCTTCCAACAATCTATTCAGCAAATTGGATGTAGTCTATCACAGTGCCATCCGTTTTGTCACCAAAGCCCCATATACTACCCACCATTGTGACCTGTACGCTCTCGTTGGCTGGCCCTCACTACATATTCGTCGCCAAACCCACTGGCTCCAGGTCATCTATAAATCCCTTCTAGGCAAATCCCTGCCTTATCTTAGCTTATTGGTCACCATAGCAACACCCACCCGTAGTATGCGCTCCAGCAGGTATATCTCACTGGTCATCCCCAAAGCCAACACCTCCTTTGGCCGCCATTCCTTCCAGTTCTCTGCTGCCAATGACTGGAACGAACTGCAAACATCTCTGAAGCTGGAGAGACTTATCTCCCTCACTAACTTTAAGCATCAGTTGTCAGAGCAGCTTACCAATCACTGCACCTGTACACAGCCCATCTGAAATTAGCCCGCCCAACTACCTCATCCCTATATTGTTATTTACATTGTTATTTATTTTGCTCATTTGCACCCCAGTATCTCTATTTGCACATCATCTTCTGCACATCTATCACACCAGTGTTAATACTAAATTATAAATGTAATTATTTTGCACTATGGCCTATTCATTGCCTTACCTCCATAACTTACTACATGTGCACACACTGTATATATATTTTCTATTGTGTTATTGACTGTACGTTTTGTTTACCCCATATGTAACTCTGTGTTGTTGTTTTTATCGCACTGCTTTGCTTTATCTTGGCCAGGTCGCAGTTGTAAATGAGAACTTGTTCTCAACTGGCTTCTTACCTGGTTAAACAAAGGTGAAATAAAAATAAATAAATAAAAAATGAGAGCGGAGAGCGGAGAGGAGAATCACTAAAGACTTAAAATGTTCCAAACACACGCGCACAGTCCTGAAGAAGACAGCTGCTCTTCCCCCTCAGGAGGTTTAAAAAAGTTTGGCATGGGCATTTGTTGTTGAAGAGGCAAACCCCTCCCCCTCTTGATTTCCCTGTCCACTCTTTTAATGGAGAATCCATTGAGTTGGATAGCCATGGGGGGGTATCTGGTCTGAAAGCCATGTTTCAGAAAATCAGAGAATATTGCAGTTACGTTGGTAGCAAATACGCGATCAGAGGTCATCCATCTTATTATCAAGTGACTGTAGAATGGAGGGAAGATGTGACTGGTTTTCCTTTCACCTTAATCTCACCAGAATTCCCCCTTTCTTGCCTCTGTAATGCCGGCATTTCCTCTTGGGAACCATGAAAATTGGGTCAAAATTACCAAAATTACAGAAAGAGTCCAGGGCAGATGAGTCGAAGTTGAAGCAGGAATTGAGGTTAGAAACTACTGATCTGATGTTCAAAAGTTCTTGTCGGTTATAAGAAATGATAGCGGATACATTTTGTGAAAATAAAGTTTTAAAAAATGCCAAAATAATCACAAAATAGCAAAGTTGTGTCGGAGCTCGCAAAACGGAGGCCATCTAGTACTGCGCCATCATTCTTCAATAAGTAACATATTTCCCTCCTGTCTGTTGGGAAATGAGATGTGCTTGTGTAAAGGATGTCACGCTGCTTGCTTAGCGAGTACCACTTCCTTTCAATTTGGCACATACCTGGCTCCAAACCGGGACCTTCACTTCACAAACCAAAGTGAAGTGACTGTCCTCCCTCAAGCATCTCTACTTGTTGCCCCACTTGAAAACTCTTGAGCGGTGCAATGGTGGACACTTAAGGCTGAGGAGAACACTTAGAACCCAGTGTTCTAGAACACCTAGAATACCTAGAACACTTAGAACCCATTATTCTAGAACACCTAGAGCACCTAGAATACCTAGAACACGTAGAACCCAGGACCCAAGAAGCTGCCAGACAATGTAGAAATACTCTGAGATGGAGGTGGGGACTGGAACCTCTCTGAGACGGAGATGGGGACTGGAACCTCTCTGAGACGGAGGTGGGGACTGGGACCTCTCTGAGATGGAGGTGGGGACTGGAACCTCTCTGAGACGGAGGTGGGGACTGGGACCTCTCTGAGACGGAGATGGGGACTGGAACCTCTCTGAGACGGAGGTGGGGACTGGAACCTCTCTGAGACGGAGGTGGGGACTGGGACCTCTCTGAGACGGAGATGGGGACTGGAACCTCTCTGAGACGGAGGTGGGGACTGGGACCTCTCTGAGACGGAGATGGGGACTGGAACCTCTCTGAGACGGAGGTGGGGACTGGGACCTCTCTGAGACGGAGATGGGGACTGGAACCTCTCTGAGACGGAGGTGGGGACTGGAACCTCTCTGAGACGGAGATGGGGACTGGGACCTCTCTGAGACGGAGGTGGGGACTGGGACCTCTCTGAGACGGAGATGGGGACTGGAACCTCTCTGAGACGGAGATGGGGACTGGGACCTCTCTGAGACGGAGATGGGGACTGGAACCTCGCTGAGACGGAGGTGGGGACTGGGACCTCTCTGAGACGGAGATGGGGACTGGAACCTCTCTGAGACGGAGATGGGGACTGGGACCTCTCTGAGACGGAGATGGGGACTGGGACACCTCTGAGACGGAGATGGGGACTGGAACCTCTCTGAGACGGAGATGGGGACTGGAACCTCTCTGAGACGGAGGTGGGGACTGGGACCTCTCTGAGACGGAGGTGGGGACTGGGACCTCTCTGAGACGGAGATGGGGACTGGAACCTCTCTGAGACGGAGATGGGGACTGGGACCTCTCTGAGACGGAGATGGGGACTGGGACCTCTCTGAGACGGAGATGGGGACTGGGACCTCTCTGAGACGGAGGTGGGGACTGGGACCTCTCTGAGACGGAGGTGGAGACTGGGACCTCGCTGAGACGGAGATGGGGACTGGAACCTCTCTGAGACGGAGGTGGGGACTGGAACCTCTCTGAGACGGAGATGGGGACTGGAACCTCTCTGAGACGGAGGTGGGGACTGGAACCTCTCTGAGACGGAGATGGGGACTGGGACCTCTCTGAGACGGAGATGGGGACTGGGACCTCTCTGAGACGGAGGTGGGGACTGGAACCTCTCTGAGACGGAGATGGGGACTGGGACCTCTCTGAGACGGAGATGGGGACTGGGACCTCTCTGAGACGGAGATGGGGACTGGAACCTCGCTGAGACGGAGGTGGGGACTGGGACCTCTCTGAGACGGAGGTGGGGACTGGAACCTCGCTGAGACGGAGGTGGGGACTGGGACCTCTCTGAGACGGAGGTGGGGACTGGAACCTCTCTGAGACGGAGGTGGGGACTGGAACCTCTCTGAGACGGAGATGGGGACTGGGACCTCTCTGAGACGGAGGTGGGGACTGGGACCTCTCTGAGACGGAGATGGGGACTGGGGAGTGAGAGGAGGAGAGCAGAGAGGAAAACTCATTAGGACTATTTCCCAACGCCATTAAGGACAGAACACTGCTGACAAGGTGAAGAAGCTGCTGCTGCCCTGGGTGACTATCGCCAGGGGAGGGATAGTTTTAAACAATCCTAAATCCAATCAAATCAAACGTTATTGGTCACATACAGATATTTAGCAGATGTTGTTGTTGGTGTAGCGAAATGCTACATAAATATATGTTACAAACAGTTTGTCTTACAATTTCCCAACTTTTACACACTTTTAGTACGGTTTTGTAAAGGTTTGCAAGCTGCACATTTGACTGTTATTTGGAGAATTGATGCAGATGCAAAAAAATGGATAGATTATTATTCTACCACATCAGTAGCTGTCTGTCCAACTCAATGGCATCTAGATGCTGTGAACAGCTGATAACATGTCTGTAGAGAAAACAACATGTTACACAGTAGAAGGAACACTCTCTGATAACATCATTGAACAGAATTGCTGAGCTGAGGTATTTCTATTGCTCTGGGTCTGTCTGAATGTGTAAGAGATGCACACAGACTCCAGCCCCTTTTATACCTGGTTCGAGATCAGCTGTCCTGATCTTGTCCACATTCTGATTGTGCCCACGTTTGTTGACAGGTGTAGACAATCAGACGCATTGCGCTCTGACTGTGATTAGATTTTAGTTGTGGGTGGAGCCAGAAAGCTGTCAGAGGCATTACAATGTGAACGTACGTTTAATCCGTCCGTCTGCATATTTCAAGACGTGGCATGTGAGATACCCCGATGGGCTGGACGACTCTTTTCTCATCACTCATCTTGAAAAAATGTATTCTAAAAACGTAGAAATCAATCAATCCGCCATCATTAACACAATGGAAAAATCAAATGATGTATTCTTTAAACATTGAAATAGCATGGGAGACTGAGAAAAACTAATTGGTACAATTTAAGGCGAAGTGGCAAGGTACTAGGGATGGAGGTGTGAACATGAAGGTACTAGAGATGGAGGTGAGTGCATGAAGGTACTAGAGATGGAGGTGTGAACATGAAGGTACTAGAGATGGAGGTGTGAACATGAAGGTACTAGAGATGGAGGTGAGAGCATGAAGGTACTAGAGATGGAGGTGTGAACATGAAGGTACTAGAGATGGAGGTGTGAACATGAAGGTACTAGAGATGGAGGTGTAAACATGAAGGTACTAGAGATGGAGGTGAGAGCATGAAGGTACTAGAGATGGAGGTGAGAGCATGAAGGTACTAGAGATGGAGGTGTGAACATGAAGGTACTAGAGATGGAGGTGTGAGCATGAAGGTACTAGAGATGGAGGTGAGAGCATGAAGGTACTAGAGATGGAGGTGTGAACATGGAGGTACTAGAGATGGAGGTGTGAACATGAAGGTACTAGAGATGGAGGTGTGAACATGAAGGTACTAGAGATGGAGGTGAGAGCATGAAGGTACTAGAGATGGAGGTGAGAGCATGAAGGTACTAGAGATGGAGGTGTGAACATGAAGGTACTAGAGATGGAGGTGTGAACATGAAGGTACTAGAGATGGAGGTGTGAACATGAAGGTACTAGAGATGGAGGTGTGAACATGAAGGTACTAGAGATGGAGGTGAGAGCATGGGGGTACTAGAGATGGAGGTGTGAACATGTGGGTCTGGGCAGATGAGATGTAGTCGTTGTTTGTGTGCGTCTGTAAATTGTTGTTAGTATGTGTGTCTGGTGTGGGTCTAAACTGACATATGGAATAAATTTAAGAAGGTCATACCATGGATCATTTAGCTATTAGATTTGGAATTTTAGGACCCCTTTAGGTATAATTAAAAAAATATATATATATTGAATTTGGCCTTTACTACTATAGCCTATAGCAACACATTCAGAAATGGAAGAAAAGACAGTTAAAAAAAAATCAGAAAGAATAAGGTTTTGAATGTGTCTGTCCTATATCTAGGAAATATACAGTACCAGTCCAAATTCTGGACACACCTACTCATTCAATGGTTTTTCTTTATTTTTTAGTATTTTCTACATTGTAGAATAATAGTGAAGACATCAAAACTATGAAATAACACATATGGAATCATGTAGGAACCAAAAAAGTGTTAAACAAGTGCAAATATATTTTATATTTGAGATTATTCAAAGTAGCCACCCTTTGCCTTGATGACAGCTTTGCACACTCTTGGCATTCTCTCAACCAGCTTGATGAGGAATGCTTTTCCAACAGTCTTGAAGGAGTTCCCACATATGCTGAGCACTTGTTGGCTGCTTTTCCTTCACTCTGAGGTCCAACTCATCCCAAACCATCTCAATTGGGTTGAGGTCGGGTGATTGTGGAGGCCAGGTCATCTGATGCAGCACTCCATCACTCTCCTTTTTGGTAAAATAGCCCTTACACAGCCTGGAGGTGTGTTTTGGGTCATTGTCCTGTTGAAAAACAAATGATAGTCCCACTAAGCGCAAACCAGATGAGATGGCGTATCGCTGCAGAATGCTGTGGTAGCCATGCTGGTTAAGTGTGCCTTGAATTCTAAATAAATCACAGACAGTGTCACCAGCAAAGCACCCCCACACCATCACACTTCCTCCTTCATGCTTCATGGTGGGAACCACACATGCGGAGATCATCAGTTCACCCACACCGCATCTCACAAAGCCACGGCGGTTGGAACCAAAAATCTCAAATTTGGACTCATCAGACAAAAGGACAGATTTCCACCGGTCTAATGTCCATTGCTCGTGTTTCTTGGCCCAAGCAAGTCTCTTATTATTATCGGTGTCCTTTAGTAGTGGTTTCTTTGCAGCAATTCGACCATGAAGGCCTGATTCACACAGTCCCCTCTGAACAGTTTACAGTGAGGGAAAAAAGTATTTGATCCCCTGCTGATTTTATACGTTTGCCCACTGACAAAGAAATGATCAGTCTATAATTTTAATGGTAGGTTTATTTGAACAGTGAGAGACAGAATAACAACAAAGAAATCCAGAAAAACGCATGTCAAAAATGTTATAAATTGATTTGCATTTTAATGAGGGAAATAAGTAATAAGTCTCTCACTGTTCAAATAAACCCACCATTAAAATTATGGACTGATAATTTCTTTGTCAGTGGGCAAACGTACAAAATCAGCAGGGGATCAAATACTTTTTTCCCTCACTGTATGTTGAGATGTGTCTGTTACTTGAACTTTGTGAAGCATTTATTTGGGCTGTAATCTGAGGTGCAGTTAACTCTAATGAACTTATCCTCTGCAGCAGAGGTAACTCTGGGTCTTCCTTTCCTTTGGCGGTCCTCATGAGAGCCAGTTTCATCATAGCGCTTGATATTTTTTGCGACTGTACTTGAAGAAACGTTCAAAGTTCTTTAAATGTTCCGGATTGACTGACCTTCATGTCTTAAAGTAATGGACTGTCGTTTCTCTTTGCTTATTTGAGCTGTTCTTGCCATAATATGGACTTGGTCTTTTACCAAGTAGGGCTATCTTCTGTATACCCTTGTCACAACACAACTGATTGGCTCAAATAAATTAGAAATGAACGAAATTCCACAAATGTACTTTTAACAAGGCACACTTGTTAATTGAAATGCATTCCAGGTGACTACCTCATGAATCTGGTTGAGAGAATGCCAAGAGTGTGCAAGGCTGTCATCAAGGCAAAGGGTGGCTACTTTGAATAATCTCAAATATAAAATATATTTTGAATTGTTTAACACTTTTTTGGTTACTACATGATTCCATATGTGTTATTTCATAGTTTTGATGTCTTCACTATTATTCTACAATGTAGAAAATAGTACAAATAAAGAAAAACACTGGAATGAGTAGGTGTGTCCAAACGTTTGACTGGTACAGTACATATACAGTGGGGAGAACAAGTATTTGATACACTGCCGATTTTGCAGGTTTTCCTACTTGCAAAGCATGTAGAGGTCTGTAATTTTTATCATAGGTACACTTCAACTGTGAGAGACGGAATCTAAAACAAAAATCCAGAAAATCACATTGTATGATTTTTAATTAATTAATTTGCATTTATTGCATGACATAAGTATTTGATCACCTACCAACCAGTAAGAATTCCGGCTCTCACAGACCTGTTAGTTTTTCTTTAAGAAGCCCTCCTGTTCTCCACTCATTACCTGTATTAACTGCACCTGTTTCAACTCGTTACCTGTATAAAAGACACCTGTCCACACACTCAATCAAACAGACTCCAACCTCTCCACAATGGCCAAGACCAGAGAGCTGTGTAAGGGCATCAGGGATAAAATTGTAGACCTGCACAAGGCTGGGATGGGCTACAGGACAATAGGCAAGCAGCTTGGTGAGAAGGCAACAACTGTTGGCGCAATTATTAGAACATGGAAGAAGTTCAAGATGACGGTCAATCACCCTCGGTCTGGGACTCCATGCAAGATCTCACCTCATGGGGCATCAATGATCATGAGGAAGGTGAGGGATCAGCCCAGAACTACACGGCAGGACCTGGTCAATGACCTGAAGAGAGCTGGGACCACAGTCTCAAAGAAAACCATTAGTAACACACTACGCCGTCATGGATTAAAATCCTGCAGCGCACGCAAGTTCCCCCTGCTCAAGCCAGCGCATGTCCAGGCCCGTCTGAAGTTTGCCAATGACCATCTGGATGATCCAGAGGAGGAATGGGAGAAGGTCATGTGGTCTGATGAGACAAAAATAGAGCTTTTTGTTCTAAAATCCACTCGCCGTGTTTGGAGGAAAAAGAAGGATGAGTACAACCCCAAGAACACCATCCCAACCGTGAAGCATGGAGGTGGAAACATCATTCTTTGGGGATGCTTTTCTGCAAAGGGGACAGGACGACTGCACCGTATTGAGGGGAGGATGGATGGGGCCATGTATCGTGAGATCTTGGCCAACAACCTCCTTCCCTCAGTAAGAGATTTGAAGATGGGTCGTGGCTGGGTCTTCCAGCATGACAACGACCCAAAACACAAAGCCAGGGCAACTAAGGAGTGGCTCCGTAAGAAGCATCTCAAGGTCCTGGAGTGGCCTAGCCAGTCTCCAGACCTGAAACCAATAGAAAATCTTTGGAGGGAGCTGAAAGTCTGTATTGCCCAGCGACAGCCCCGAAACCTGAAGGATCTGGAGAAGGTCTGTATGGAGGAGTGGGCCAAAATCCCTGCTGCAGTGTGTGCAAACCTGGTCAAGACCTACAGAAAACGTATGATCTCTGTAATTGCAAACAAAGGTTTCTGTACCAAATATTAAGTTCTGCTTTTCTGATGTATCAAATACTTATGTCATGCAATAAAATGCAAATTAATTACTTAAAAATCATACAATGTGATTTTCTGGATTTTAGATTCCGTCTCTCACAGTTGAAGTGTACCTATTATAAAAATTACAGACCTCTACATGCTTTGTAAGTAGGAAAACCTGCAAAATCTCCCCACTGTAACGCAACACGCAACAATTTCAAAGATTTTACTGAGTTACAGTTCATATGAGGAAATCACTGAATTGAAATAAATTCATTAAGCTCTAATCTACGGATTTCACATGACTGGGAATACAGATATGCATCTGTTGGTCACAGATACATAAAACAAAATGAGCCTCACAATGGCCTCAGTATCTAATCACAGTATTTCTGTGGATTCAAATTGCCATCGATAAAATTGTGTTCTGTATTTTGTATTTCGTATTTATTATGGATCCCCATTAGCTGCTGCCAAGGCACTGTATATCACTGGAGGCTGTTTAATGTATTTGATACTATTCTACTAATTCCGTTACCACGAGTCCTCCCCAATTAAGGTGCCACCAACCTCCTGTGGCAAAAGATGGGGTTTCAAATAGTCCGGGTATTAGCTGTTCAGGAGTCTTATGGCTTGGGGGGTTAGAAGCTGTTCAGGAGTCTTATGGCTTGGGGGGTTAGAAGCTGTTCAGGAGTCTTATGGCTTGGGGGTAGAAGCTGTTCAGGAGTCTTATGGCTTGGGGGTAGAAGCTGTTCAGGAGTCTTATGGCTTGGGGGGTTAGAAGCTGTTCAGGAGTCTTATGGCTTGGGGGTATTAGCTGTTCAGGAGTCTTATGGCTTGGGGGGTTAGAAGCTGTTCAGGAGTCTTATGGCTTGGGGGTAGAAGCTGTTCAGGAGTCTTATGGCTTGGGGGTATTAGCTGTTCAGGAGTCTTATGGCTTGGGGGTAGAAGCTGTTCAGGAGTCTTATGGCTTGGGGGTAGAAGCTGTTCAGGAGTCTTATGGCTTGGGGGTATTAGCTGTTCAGGAGTCTTATGGCTTGGGGGTAGAAGCTGTTCAGGAGTCTTATGGCTTGGGGGTAGAAGCTGTTCAGGAGTCTTATGGCTTGGGGGTATAAGCTGTTCAGGAGTCTTATGGCTTGGGGGTAGAAGCTGTTCAGGAGTCTTATGGCTTGGGGGTAGAAGCTGTTCAGGAGTCTTATGGCTTGGGGGTATTAGCTGTTCAGGAGTCTTATGGCTTGGGGGGGTAGAAGCTGTTCAGGAGTCTTATGGCTTGGGGGTAGAAGCTGTTCAGGAGTCTTATGGCTTGGGGGTATTAGCTGTTCAGGAGTCTTATGGCTTGGGGGTAGAAGCTGTTCTGGAGTCTTATGGCTTGGGGGTAGAAGCTGTTCAGGAGTCTTATGGCTTGGGGGTAGAAGCTGTTCAGGAGTCTTATGGCTTGGGGGTAGAAGCTGTTCAGGAGTCTTATGGCTTGGGGGTATTAGCTGTTCAGGAGTCTTATGGCTTGGGGGTAGAAGCTGTTCAGGAGTCTTATGGCTTGGGGGTAGAAGCTGTTCAGGAGTCTTATGGCTTGGGGGTAGAAGCTGTTCAGGAGTCTTATGGCTTGGGGGTAGAAGCTGTTCAGGAGTCTTATGGCTTGGGGGTAGAAGCTGTTCAGGAGTCTTATGGCTTGGGGGTATTAGCTGTTCAGGAGTCTTATGGCTTGGGGGGGTAGAAGCTGTTCAGGAGTCTTATGGCTTGGGGGTAGAAGCTGTTCAGGAGTCTTATGGCTTGGGGGTATTAGCTGTTCAGGAGTCTTATGGCTTGGGGGTAGAAGCTGTTCAGGAGTCTTATGGCTTGGGGGTAGAAGCTGTTCAGGAGTCTTATGGTTTGGGGTAGAAGCTGTTCAGGAGTCTTATGGCTTGGGGGTAGAAGCTGTTCAGGAGTCTTATGGCTTGGGGGTAGAAGCTGTTCAGGAGTCTTATGGCTTGGGGGTAGAAGCTGTTCAGGAGTCTTATGGCTTGGGGGTAGAAGCTGTTCAGGAGTGTTATGGCTTGGGGGTAGAAGCTGTTCAGGAGTCTTATGGCTTGGGGGTAGAAGCTGTTCAGGAGTCTTATGGCTTGGGGGTAGAAGCTGTTCAGGAGTCTTATGGCTTGGGGGTAGAAGCTGTTAAATAGTCTGGGTAGCCATGATTAGCTGTTCAGGAGTCTTATGGCTTGGGGGTAGAAGACGTCGTGTCTTAATCTACAGTGCATTTGGAAAGTATTCAGTGCTCTTGACTTTTTCCACATTTTGTTAGGTTACAGACTTATTCTAAAATTTATTAAATTGTTGTTATTTTTCATCAATCTATACACAATAACCCATAATGCCAATGCAAAAAGAGGATTTTATAAATGTTTGCTAATTTATAAAAAAAAACAGAAATATCACATTTACATATGTATTCAGTATATTGTTGAAGCACCTTTGGCAGCGATTACAGCCTCGAGTCTTCTTGGGTATGACGCTACAAGCTTGGAACACCTGTATTTTGGGAGTCTCTCACATTCTTCTCTGCAGATCCTCTGAAGCTCTGTCAGGTTGGATGGGGAGCGTTGCTGCACAGCTATTTTCAGGTCTCTCCAGAGATGTTCGATCGGGTTCAAGTCTGGGCTCTGGCTGGGCCACTCAAGGACATTCAGAGACTTGTCCCGAAGTCTCCCAGTCCCAGCCGCTGAAAAACATCCTCACAGCATGGTGCTGCCACCACCATGCTTCACCATAGGGATGGCGACAGGTTTCCTCTAGAAGTGATACTTGGCATTCAGGCCAAAGACTTCAATCTCGGTTTCATCTGACTAGAGAATCTTGTTTCTCATGTTCTGAGAGTTTTAGGTACCTTTTTTTTTCAAACTCCAAGCGGGCTGTCATGTCCCTTTTACTGAGGAGTGGCTTCCGTCTGGCCACTGATTGGTGGAGTGCTGACGAAATGGTCACCGAGGAACTTTAGAGCTCTTTCAGACTGACCATCGGGTTCTTTGTCACTTCCCTGACCAAGGCCCTTCTCCCCCGATGCTCAGTTTGGCCGGGCGGCCAACTCTAGGAAGAATCTTGGTGGTTCCAAACTTTTTCAATTGAAGAATGATGGAGGCCACTGTGTTCTTGGGGACCTTCAATGCTGCAAAAATGTTTTTGTACCCTTCCCTAGATCTGTGCTTCGACATAATACTGTCTCGGAGCTCTACGGACAATTCCTTCAACCTCATGGCTTGGTTTTTGCTCTGACATGCACTGTCAACTGTGGGACCTTATATAGACAGGTGTGTGCCTGTCGAAATCACGTCCAATCAATTACATTTACCACAAGTGGACTCCAATTAAGTTGTAGAAACATCTCAAGGATGATCAATGGAAACAGGATGCACCTGAGCTGAATTTCGAGTCTCATAGCAAAGGGTCTGAATATTTCTGTTTTTTATTTGTAACACATTTGTATTGTGTGTAGATTGTTGAGGATTTTCTTTTCATCCATTTTAGAATAAGGCTGTAGCGGAACAAAATATGGAAAAAGGGGTCTGAATACTTTTGAAAGCACTGTATATACAGTTGAAGTCGGAAGTTTATATACTCCTTAGCCAAATACATTTAAACACAGTTTTTCACAGTTCCTGACATTTAATCCAGTAAAACGTCCCTGTCTTAGGTCAGTTAGGATCACCACTTTATTTTAAAAATGTGAAATGTCAGAATAATAGTAGAGAGAAATATTTTATTTCAGCAATTTATTTAATCACATTCCCAGTCGGTCAGAAGTTTACATACACTCAATTAGTATTTAGTAGCATTGCCTTTAAATTGTTTAACTTGGGTCAAACGTTTTGGGTAGCCTTCCACAAGCTTCCCACAATAAGTTCGGTGAATTAAGTTCAGCCCATTCCTCCTGACAGAGCTGGTGTAACTGAGTCAGGTTTGTAGGCATCCTTGCTCGCACACGCTTTTTCAGTTCTGCCCACACATTTTCTATAAGATTGAGGTCAGGGCTTTGTGATGGCCACTCCAATACCTTGACTTTGTTGTCCTTAAGCCATTTTGCCACAACTTTGAAAGTATGCTTGGGGTCATTGTCCATTTGGAAGACCCATTTGCGACCAAGCTTTAACTTCCTGACTGATATCTTGAGATGTTGCTTCAATATATCCACATCATTTTCCTTCCTCATGATGCCATCTATTTTGTGAATTGCACCAGTCCCTCCTGCAGCAAAGCACCCCCACAGCATGAGGCTGCCACCCCCGTGCTTCACGGTGTTCTTCGGCTTGCAAGCTTCCCTTTTTTCCTCCAAACATAACAATGGTCATTATGGCCAAACAGTTCTATTTTTGTTTAATCAGACCAGAGGACATTTCTCCAAAAAGTACGATCTTTGTCCCCATGTGCAGTTGCAAACCGTAGTCTGGCTTTTTTATGGCGGTTTTGGAGCAGTGGCTTCTTCCTTGCTGAGCAGCCTTTCAGGTAATGTTGATATAGGACTCGTTTTACTGTGGATATAGAGACTTTTGTACCTGTTTCCTCCAGCATCTTCACAAGGTCCTTTGCTGTTGTTCTGGGATTGTTTTACACTTTTCACACCAAAGTATTTTCATCTCTAGGAGACAGAACGCGTCTCCTTCCTGAGCGGTATGACAGCTGTGTCGTCCCATGGTGTTTATACTTGCGTACTATTGTTTGTACAGATGAATGTGGTACCTTCAGGCGTTTGGAAATTGCTCCCAAGGATGAACCAGACTTGTGGAGGTCTACAATTTATTTTTCTGAGGTCTTGGCTGATTTCTGTTGATTTTCCCATGATGTCAAGCAAAGAGGCACTGAGTTTGAAGGTAGGCCTTGTAGGTATACCTACAATTGACTCAAATCACGTCAATCAGAAGCTTCTAAAGCCAATATATCATTTTCTGGAATTTTCCAAGCTGTTTAAAGGCACAGTCAACTTAGTGTATGTAAACTTCTGACCCACTAGAATTGTGATACAGTGAATTATAAGTGAAATAATCTGTCTGTAAACAATTTTTGGAAAAATTACTTGTGTCATGCACAAAGTAGATGTCCTAACCGACTTGCCAAAACTATAGTTTGTTAACAAGACATTTGTGGAATGGTTGAAAAACAAGTTTTAATGACTCCAACCTAAGTGTATGTAAACTTCCGACTTCAACTGTATATACAGTGGGGAAAAAAAGTATTTAGTCAGCCACCAATTGTGCAAGTTCTCCCACTTAAAAAGATGAGAGAGGCCTGTAATTTTCATCATAGGTACACGTCAACTATGACAGACAAAATGAAGAAAAAAACCCCCAAAAATCACATTGTAGGATTTTTTATTAATTTATTTGCAAATTATGGTGGAAAATAAGTATTTGGTCACCTACAAACAAGCAAGATTTCTGGCTCTCACAGACCTGTAACTTCTTCTTTAAGAGGCTCCTCTGTCCTCCACTCGTTACCTGTATTAATGGCACCTGTTTGAACTTGTTATCAGTATAAAATACACCTGTCCACAACCTCAAACAGTCACACTCCAAACTCCACTATGGCCAAGACCAAAGAGCTGTCAAAGGACACCAGAAACAAAAGTGTATATCTATTTACAAAAAAAATATATGGGGGATTGGAAATGATGCAGACAATTACATTGATGGAAGCTACAATCTATCTGCTGTATTAAAGCTGATCCCCCCCCCCCCCAAAAAAAAGGACAATCTCTGCAAAAGTTCAATCTGAGTTAGAAATTCAAATGTAAGAAAAATATATCACTATTTTAGAAAAAGGCCATAAAAAATCTTTATAAGGTTAAGAAAAAATTACATTTTCTGAACTTGAGCAGGAATATGATATTTTACTTTTCAACTAACGATAAAAAAAATAATAAAAAAAACTTAACTCTGTCATAATAATAATCAATAATCAGACTCAGGCTGTCATTTGCCTTTTATTGATCCGTCTGGTGGACGAGATTGTTTGATTGTTGTCCTGGTGGTTCCAAACTTCTTCCATTTAAGAACGATGGAGGCCACTGTGTTCTTGGCAACCTTCAATGCTGCAGAAATGTTTTGGTACCCTTCCCCAGATCTGTGCCTCGACACAATACTGACTCGGAACTCTACGGACAATTCCTTCTACCTCAATTCCTACTACCTTTTGCTCTGACATGCACTGTCAACTGTGGGACCTTATATAGACAGGTGTGTGCCTTTCCAAATCATGTCCAATCAATTAACTTTGCCACAGGTGAACTCCAATCAAGTTGTAGAAGCATCTCAAGGATGAGCAATAGAAACAGGATGCACCTGAGCTGAATTTCGAGTCTCATAGCAAACGGTCTGAATACTTATGTAAATAAGGTATTTTATTCTTATTTATTTTTATACATTTTCCAAAATGTCTAAAAACGGGTTTTTGCTTTGTCATTATGGAGTATTGTGTGTAGATTGATGAGGGGAAAAATTAATTTAATCCATTTTAGAAGTCAAGGGGTCTGAATACTTTCTGAACGCACTGTGTATGCCTCAATTACCTCGTACCCCTGCATATCGACTCGTTATTGGTACCCCATGTTTATATCCAAGTTATAGTTTCTCATTGCGTATTTATTTAAATCCCCGTCTTATCTTAGCTCATTGGTCACCATAGCAACACCCACCCGTAGTCTGCGCTCCAGCAGGTATATCTCACTGGTCATCCCCAAAGCCAACACCTCCTTTGGCCGACACTCCTTCCAGTTCTCTGCTGCAAATGACTGGAACGAACTGCAAAAATCTCTGAAGCTGGAGACTCTTATCTCCCTCATTAACTTTAAGCATCAGTTGTCAGAGTAGCTTACCGATCACTGCACCTGTACACAGCCCATCTGAAATTAGCCCACCCAACTACCTCATCCCCATATTGTTATTTACATTGTTATTTATTTTGCTCATTTGCACCCCAGTATCTCTATTTGCACATCATCTTCTGCACATCTATCACTCCAGTGTTAATAATAAAGTATAATTATTTTGCACTATGGCCAATTTATTGCCTTACCTCCATAACTTACTACATTTGCACACACTGTATATAGAATTTCTATTGTGTTATTGACTGTAAGTTTAGTTTTACCCCATATGTAACTCTGTGTTGTTGTTTTTATCGCACTGCTTTGCTTTATCTTGACCAGGTCGCAGTTGTAAATGAGAACTTGTTCTCAACTGGCTTACCTGGTTAAATAAAGGTGAAATAAAAATAAATAAATACAAATTTAGCGCCGGAAGAATTTAGCGCCGGAAGACGATGGCTGCCGTTTTACAGCCCTCTAACCAATTGTACTACTATGTGTGTTTTTCCGCGTTATTTGTAATTTATTTTGTACATAATGTTTCTGCCATCGTCTCTTATAACCAAAGAGAGCTTCTGGATATCAGGACAGCGATTACTCACCTCGCGTTGGACGAAGACTTTTTCTTCAACGAGGCGTTCGCGAAGGATATTCTACAGACTCCCGACAAGGCCCAGATCCCCGTCATTCGCGTGAGGAAGAGACAGAGATATCGTGGACGCAGATCCGGGTGCCTTGTAAGGATCCGACGGCGAACGAGTAAACTGCCTCTCCCATCAATCCTATTAGCCAATGTTCAATCTTTTGAGAATAAAATTGACGATTTAAGATTACGGTTATCCTACCAACGGGACATTAAAAACTGTAATATCTTATGTTTCACGGAGTCGTGGCTGAACGACAACAATGACAACATTCAGCTAGCGGGCTATACGCTACATCGACAGGACAGAACTGCAGACTCTGGTAAGACAAAGGGTGGCGGTCTGTGTATATTTGTAAACAACAGCTGGTGCACAAAATCAAATACTAAGGAAGTCTCGAGGTTTTGCTCGCCTGAGGTAGAGTATCTTATGATAAGCTGTAGACCACACTATTTACCAAGGGAGTTTTCATCTATATTTTTCATAGCTGTCTATTTACCACCACAAACCAATGCTGGCATTAAGATTGCACTGAATGAGTTGTACAAGGCCATTAATCAACAGGAAAACGCTCATCCAGATGCAGCGCTCCTAGTAGCCGGGGACTTTAATGCAGGGAAACTTAAATCCGTTCTACCTCATTTCTACCAGCATGTTAAATGTGCAACCAGAGGGGAAAAAACTCTAGACCACCTTTACTCCACACACAAAGACGCATACAAAGCTCTCCCTCGCCCTCCATTTGGCAAATCTGACCATAACTCTATCCTCCTGATTCCTGCTTATAAGCAAAAACTGAAGCAGGAAGCACCAGTGATTCGGCTAATAAAAAAGTGGTCAGATGACGCAGATGCTAAGCTACAGGACTGTTTTGCTAGCACAGACTGGAACATGTTCCGGGATTCTTCAGACAGCATTGAGGAGTACACCACATCAGTCACTGGCTTCATCAATAAGTGCATCGATGATGTCGTCCCCACAGTGACCGTACGTACATACCCCAACCAGAAGCCATGGATTACAGGAAACATCCGCACTGAGCTAAAGGGTAGAGCTGCCGCTTTCAAGGAACGGGACTCTAACCCGGACGCTTATAAGAAATCCCGCTATGACCTCCGACGAACCATCAAACAGGCAAAGAGTCAATACAGGTCTAAGATTGAATCATACTACACTGGCTCTGACGCTCGTCGGATGTGGCAGGGCTTGAAAACTATTACAGACTACAAAGGGAAGCACAGCCGCGAGCTGCCCAGTGACACAAGCCTACCAGACGAGCTAAACCACTTCTATGCTCGCTTCGAGGCAAGCAACACTGAAGCATGCACGAGAGCACCAGCTGTTCCGGACGACTATGTGATCACGCTCTCCGTAGCCGATGTGAGTAAGACTTTTAAGCAGGTCAACATTCACAAGGCCGCAGGGCCAGACGGATTACCAGGACGTGTACTCCGAGCATGTGCTGACCAACTGGCAAGTGTCTTCACTGACATTTTCAACATGTCCCTGACTGAGTCTGTAATACCAACATGTTTCAAGCAGACCACCATAGTCCCCGTGCCCAAGAACTCTAAGATAACCTGCCTAAATGACTACCGACCCGTAGCACTGACGTCTGTAGCCATGAAGTGCTTTGAAAGACTGGTCATGGCTCACATCAACAGCATAATCCCAGAAACCCTAGACCCACTCCAATTTGCATACCGCCCCAACAGATCCACAGATGATGCAATCTCTATCGCACTCCACACTGCCCTTTCCCACCTGGACAAGAGGAACACCTACGTGAGAATGCTATTCATTGACTACAGCTCAGCATTCAACACCATAGTGCCCTCTAAGCTCATCACTAAGCTAAGGATCCTGGGACTAAACACCTCCCTCTGCAACTGGATCCTGGACTTCCTGACGGGCCGCCCCCAGGTGGTAAGGGTAGGTAACAACACATCTGCCACACTGATCCTCAACACGGGGGCCCCTCAGGGGTGCGTGCTCAGTCCCCCTCCTGTACTCTCTGTTCACCCATGACTGCATGGCCAGGCACGACTCCAACACCATCATTAAGTTTGCCGACGACACAACAGTGGTAGGCCTGATCACCGACAACGATGAGACAGCCTATAGGGAGGAGGTCAGAGATCTGGCCGTGTGGTGCCAGGACAACAACCTCTCCCTCAACGTGACCAAGACAAAGGAGATGATTGTGGACTACAGGAAAAAAAGAGGACTGAGCACGCCCCCATTCTCATCGACGGGGCTGTAGTGGAACAGGTTGAGAGCTTCAAGTTCCTTGGTGTCCACATCACCAACGAACTATCATGGTCCAAACACACCAAGACAGTCGTGAAGAGGGCACGACAAAGCCTATTCCCCCTCAGGAGACTAAAAAGATTTGGCATGGGTCCTCAGATCCTCAAAAAATTCTACAGCTGCACCATCGAGAGCATCCTGACTGGTTGCATCACCGCCTGGTATGGCAACTGCTTGGCCTCTGACCGCAAGGCACTACAGAGGGTAGTGCGTACGGCCCAGTACATCACTGGGGCAAAGCTCCCTGCCATCCAGGACCTCTATACCAGGCGGTGTCAGAGGAAGGCCCTCAAAATTGTCAAAGACTCCAGCCACCCTAGTCATAAACTGTTCTCTCTGCTACCGCGACGGCAAGCGGTACCGGAGTGCCAAGTCTAGGTCCAAAAGACTTCTCAACAGCTTCTACCCCCAAGCCATAAGACTCCTGAACAGCTAATCATGGCTACCCGGACTATTTGCACTGCCCCCCCACCCCATCCTTTTTACGCTGCTGCTACTCTGTTAAGTATTTATGCATAGTCACTTTAACTCTACCCACATGTACATATTACCTCAACTACCTCAACTAGCCGGTGCCCCCCGCACATTGACTATGCAACGGTACCCCCCTGTATATATAGCCTCCCTACTGTCACTTTATTTTACTGTATATATAGCCTCCCTACTGTCACTTTATTTTACTTCTGCTCTTTTTTTCTCAACACTTTTTTGTTGTTGTTTTATTCTTACTTTTTTGTTTAAAATAAATGCACTGTTGGTTAAGGGCTGTAAGTAAGCATTTCACTGTAATGTCTGCACCTGTTGTATTCGGCGCATGTGACCAATAAAATTTGATTTGATTTGATTTGATTTGAAATTATTCCTTCTGTTATTATTTTTCTATAATTTTTTAGATTTTTCTCTCTGCATTGTTGGGAAGGATCCCGTCAGTAAGCATTTCACTGTTGGTCTACACCTGTTGTTTTACGAAGCATGTGACTGATCAAATGTGATTTAATTTGACATAGCCTCCTAAATGGTACCCTATTCCCTTTACAAATAGGGCTTAAATAATACATGATAGGGTTAAAAGTAGTGAACTATATAGTATATATAGGTATAGGTTGACATTTGGGAGGAGTCCATTGGCTCTGGACCAATCACAAAGCTGCTCTTCTTTTGTCAAACTCTTGCATTTAATCTCATATGAATCTTGTTCAAATGGATCAATACACCGCAAATGTAAATTGGCTCTTGGTTTAATCACCCTGAATGCAGCTAGTTGCTTAAAACACCTCATTATGCTGGCGCTGCATGTTGTTTGTTATAGAAGAGCAGAGGAGGCGTTCCAATTGACACCCTATTCCCTAAGCTGCTCTTCTATCCCGTACCCTATTCCCTATGTAGTGCATAGACACAATCAGAGTGAACCACAGCATCACAGCTGACCCTCCCTTCAGATTAAACTAACCACCATCATCCTGTAAATATTTATTTGAAGTGTACATCCTCCTGTTGTTTGATCTAAGATATACAGTGGTGTGTAAAAGTGTTTGCCCCCTTCCTGATTTGTTATTTGTTTGCATGTTTGTCACACTTAAATATGTTTCAGATCATCAAACAAATGTAAATATTAGTCAAAGATAACACAAGGAAACACAAGGTTGTTGTTATTAAGGGAAAACAAAATCCAAACCTACATGGCCCTGTGTGAAAAAGTGTTTGCCCCCCCGTTATAACACAACTCAACTGTGGTTTATTTATTTGTCACGGTCGTTGAAGGACGGGTCAGACCAAGGCGCAGCGTGAAAGGCATACATGTTTATTCACAGATAAACACACGAACAAAACAACAAACCAACAACACGTGAAGTCCACAGGCTAAACACAAAACAAGCCTCCACACGGAACAAGATCCCACAACTAATGATTGCCAACAGGCTGCCTAAGTATGATCCCCAATCAGAGACAACGAGCGACAGCTGCCTCTGATTGGGAATCACACCCGGCCAAACACAGAACTACAACACCTAGAATGCAACATAGAAATACTAACATGGAATATCCACACCCTGACTCAACATACTAGAGTCCCATGAGTCAGGGCGTGACAATCACACCTGAGTTCAATTCCTCTAGCCACACCCAGGCCTGATTACTGCCACACCTGTTCTCAATCAAGGAATCACTTAAATAGGACCTGCCTGACAAAGTGAAGTAGACCAAAAGATCCTCACAAGCTAGACATCATGCCGAGATCCAAAGAAATTCAGGAACAAATGAGAAAGAAAGTAATTGAGATCCATCAGTCTGGAAAAGGTTATAAAGCAATTTCTAAAGCTTTGGGACTCCAGCGAACCACAGTGAGAGCCATTATCCACAAATGGCATAAACATGGAACAGTGGTAAACCTACCCAGGAGTGGCCGGCCAACCAAAATTACCCCAAGAGCGCAGCGACGACTCATCCAAGAGGTCACAAAAGACCCCACAACAACATCCAAAGAGCTGCAGGCCTCACTTGCCTCAGTTAAGGTCAGTGTTCATGACTCCACCATAAGAAAGAGACTGGGCAAAATGGCCTGCATGGCAGAGTTCCAAGACGAAAACCACTGCTCAGGAAAAAGAAAATTAAGGCTTGTCTCATTTTTGCCAGAAAACATCTTGATGATCCCCAAGACCTTTGGGAAAATACTCTGTGGACTGACGAGACAAAAGTTGAACTTTTTGGAAGGTGTGTGTCCCATTACATCTGGCGTAAAAATAACACCGCATTTCAGAAAAAGAACATCATACCAACAGTAAAATATGGTGGTGGTAGTGTGATGGTCTGGGCCTGTTTTGCTGCTTCAGGACCTGGAAGACTTGCTGTGATAAATGGAACCATGAATTCTGCTGTCTACCAAAAAATCCTGAAGGAGAATGTCCGGCCATCTGTTCGTGACCTCAAGCTGAAGCGCACTTGGGTTCTGCAGCAGGACAATGATCCAAAACACACCAGCAAGTCCACCTCTGAATGGCTGAAGAAAAACAAAATGAAAGACTTTGGAGTGGCCTAGTCAATGTCCTGACCTGAATCCTATTGAGATGCTGTTGCATGACCTTAAAAAGGCAGTTCATGCTCAAAAACCCAATGTGGCTGAATTACAACAATTCTGCAAAGATGAGTGGGCCAAAATTCCTCCACAGCGCTGTAAAAGACTCATTGCAAGTTATCGCAAACGCTTGATTGCAGTTGTTGCTGCTAAGGGTAGCCCAACCAGTTATTAGGTTGTAGGGGGCAATCACTTTTTCACACAGGGCCATGTGGGTTTGGATTTTGTTTTCCCTTAATAATAACAACCTTCATTTCAAAACTGCATTTTGTGTTTACTTGTGTTATCTATGACTAATATTTAAATTTGTTTGATGATCGGAAACATATTTAAGTGTGACAAACATGCAAACAAATAAGAAATCAGGAAGGGGGCAAACACTTTTTCACACCACTGTAAAATATGAACAATGATTACAGGGAGAATCTGCTGTAACAATGTTTCTCTGAATACCTCACACATCTAGAAACCAGTCAAAATACATGAATGCGACAAGTTGGTCCCTCCATCTCCTGTATCTGATGTGGAAAGAGGGTTGGTCCCTTCATCACCTGTATCTGATGTGCAAAGAGGGTTGGTCCCTTCATCTCCTGTATCTGATGTGGAAAGAGGGTTGGTCACTTCATCACCTGTATCTGATGTGGAAAGAGGGTTGGTCCCTTCATCTCCTGTATCTGATGTGGAAAGAGGGTTGGTCACTTCATCACCTGTATCTGATGTGGAAAGAGGGTTGGTCACTTCATCACCTGTATCTGATGTGGAAAGAGGGTTGGTCACTTCATCACCTGTATCTGATGTGCAAAGAGGGTTGGTCCCTCCATCTCCTGTATCTGATGTGGAAAGAGGGTTGGTCACTTCATCACCTGTATCTGATGTGGAAAGAGGGTTGGTCCCTTCATCTCCTGTATCTGATGTGGAAAGAGGGTTGGTCACTTCATCACCTGTATCTGATGTGCAAAGAGGGTTGGTCCCTCCATCTCCTGTATCTGATGTGGAAAGAGGGTTGGTCACTTCATCACCTGTATCTGATGTGGAAAGAGGGTTGGTCACTTCATCTCCTGTATCTGATGTGTAAAGAGGGTTGGTCCCTTCATCTCCTGTATCTGATGTGTAAAGAGGTCTGGACATCAATATATACAGTGCTGCTTGAAAGTATGTGCTATACAATATTAAAATAAACATATAAACATCTTATCTAAACCCCAATTCGTAATAAAGACATTCCAAGTAAATGACAGAAACAAACAAATATTATATTTTTTCATTGTTTATTTAACAAAAATTGTTTATTTAACATAAACTCAGATTTGATGTGTGCAAAAATATGTGAACCCCTTCAGTCAATCGCTTGTGGCACCTCCATTAGCAGCGATACCTTGGACTAAACGTCCAGAGGAGGAAAAGCAGCCCCGGATCTTGACATTCCGACCACCATGCTTGACTGTTGGGATAAGGTTATTTTGGTGGTAGGCAGCGTTGGGTTTTCACCAAACATATTGGTGTTGATTGTCACCAAAAATGTCAATTTTGGACTCATCGTTCCAGAGAATGGACTTCCAGAAACCTTCAAGTTTGTCCAGGTGGTCTCTGGCAAAGTTAAGACGGGCAGTTTGGTTCTGTTTTGACAGCAGAAGCTTCTTCCTA
>NC_059200.1:12983422-13023422 GCF_020615455.1 Coregonus clupeaformis | reverse complement strand
GCTATCTTATACAGTGGGGAGAACAAGTATTTGATACACTGCCGATTTTGCAGGTTTTCCTACTTACAAAGCATATAGAGGTCTGTAATTTTTATCATAGGTACACTTCAACTGTGAGAGATGGAATCTAAAACAAAAATCCAGAAAATCACATTGTATGATTTTTAAGTAATTAATTAGCATTTTATTGCATGACATAAGTATTTGATACATCAGAAAAGCAGAACTTAATATTCTGTACAGAAACCTTTGTTTGCAATTACAGAGATCATACGTTTCCTGTAGGTCTTGACCAGGTTTGCACACACTGCAGCAGGGATTTTGGCCCACTCCTCCATACAGACCTTCTCCAGATCCTTCAGGTTTCGGGGCTGTTGCTGGGCAATACGGACTTTCAGCTCCCTCCAAAGATTTTCTATTGGGTTCGGGTCTGGAGACTGGCAAGGCCACTCCAGGACCTTGAGATGCTTCTTACGGAGCCACTCTTTAGTTGCCCTGGCTGTGTGTTTCTGGACGTTGTCATGCTGGAAGACCCAGCCACGACCCATCTTCAATGCTTTTACTGAGGGAAGGAGGTTGTTGGCCAAGATCTCGCGATATATGGCCCCATCCATCCTCCCCTCAATACGGTGCAGTCGTCCTGTCCCCTTTGCAGAAAAGCATCCCCAAAGAATGATGTTTCCACCTCCATGCTTCACGGTTGGGATGGTGTTCTTGGGGTTGTACTCATCCTTCTTCTTCCTCCAAACACGGCGAGTGCAGTTTAGACCAAAAAGCTCTATTTTTGTCTCATCAGACCACATGACCTTCTCCCATTCCTCCTCTGGATCATCCAGATGGTCATTGGCAAACTTCAGACGGGCCTGGACATGCGCTGGCATGAGCAGGGGGACCTCGCGTGTGCTGCAGGATTTTAATCCATGACGGCGTAGTGTGTTACTAATGGTTATCTTTGAGACTGTGGTCCCAGCTCTCTTCAGGTCATTGACCAGGTCCTGCCGTGTAGTTCTGGGCTGATCCCTTACCTTCCTCATGATCATTGATGCCCCACGAGGTGAGATCTTGCATGGAGCCCCAGACCGAGAGTGATTGACCGTCATCTTGAACTTCTTCCATTTTCTAATAATTGCGCCAACAGTTGTTGCCTTCTCACCAAGCTGCTTGCCTTTTGTCCTGTAGCCCATCCCAGCCTTGTACAGGTCTACAATTTTATCCCTGATGTCCTTACACAGCTCTCTGGTCTTGGCCATTGTGGAGAGGTTGGAGTCTGTTTGATTGAGTGTGTGGACAGGTGTCTTTTATACAGGTAACGAGTTCAAACAGGTGCAGTTAATACAGGTAATGAGTGGAGAACAGGAGGTCTTCTTAAAGAAAAACTAACAGGTCTGTGAGAGCCGGAATTCTTACTGGTTGGTAGGTGATCAAATACTTATGTCATGCAATAAAATGCAAATTAATTACTTAAAAATCATACAATGTGATTTTCTGGATTTTTGTTTTAGATTCCGCCTCTCACAGTTGAAGTGTACCTATGATAAAATTGACAGACCTCTACATGCTTTGTAAGTAGGAAAACCTGCAAAATCGGCAGTGTATCAAATACTTGTTCTCCCCACTGTATAGCGTAGCGACCCGCGCTGACAGCTGTGTGTTGTGTGTTATGCTGTTCGTTGGTTGTGTTGTACTTACCAGTACCCAGTGTTAGCGGGGTCCGACATGCCAGTCAACCTACTATCTGCCAACCACGGGAATGCCTGGAATGTTCTGGTGCCGGGCATCCTGGTGGTTGGTGGAGCGGCGTGGAGGGGTGTGGGGGGTGGAGCATCGCAAGTTTAACACCATAATTAGGCATTGTTCTCTCTCTTACATCTTAACAAGAGCTGGCCACAGTTATTTTATACGGGTATCCTGGATGTATTTGGCGTGGGCTATGGCCAAACAGTAGCCTGGGTTGCGTTTGGTTAATAAACCGAGAATTCGTTAACTCAAACTGTCTGGACAATTGTTAATTTATGATCTAGCCAGTAGCGCGGGGGGCAGTATGAAAATGTATGCACTCACTAACTGTAAGTTGCTCTGGATAAGAGCATCTGCTAAATGACTAAAATGTTAAAGATTTCGTTACACTGGCGTCAGAAGTAAAAACTTGGATAAAAGTTAGCCAGCTAGCTAGCTGACTACCGTGGCTAACTAACGTTACATGGAGAACGGGGGTTGAAAATGCTCAGAGGGAATCCGAAAGTGAAGGTGGAGGTAGGGGACGATTATGACCAAGGAGGTGCGTGTGCATGGACGTCGGAGGATCTGGCTGAGGAGATCGCCAGGGCATCGGAGCACAGAGGACACTTGAGGGTGAATTCTAGAATGATGGCGGCTGGAGACGGCATGAGTGCTTCATCGACTGTGCTTCGCGCAGATTCTGGGGGGCTGACCGAAGGGGTGACGTCGACACTGCGTGACGAGGAGGCTGGGGCTCAGGATGTAAACAAACATGGCGGTACCCAGTCCCCGATTGCATCTGTTAAGACCCATAATTACTCCAGTAAGGTGGATTGGGAAGCTTTTCATGCTCAGTTTGAACTGTTGGCTCATTTTGGGGGGTGGTCAAATGTAAGATAGGGCACTGTAGTTGGCTTTGTGCCTCACGGATGATGCTCTGTCCTGTTTGATATTGATTAGCCCCGAGGACAGACGTGATTATGGGGCTTTAGTTGGAGCACTGAGGAGGAGCTTTGGACAGTGTGTACAGCCCGGGCTGCTGCTCAGTAACAGACACAGGCAGCCTGGAGAGCCACTACGGCTGCTGGCTAATGACATTGAGAGCCTCTCTCGGCAGGCATATGCTCACATTCCCCCCTCCGTGCAGAGCGATCTAGCTAGGGACCAGTTCATACAGGCACTCTCTCCTACGGAGCTGTGCATACAGACCCAGCTGGCTGATCCTGAGTCATTGCAGATAGCCTTGGAGATGGCTTTGGAGAGGGAGCTCCTGGGGCTTCAGCTGGGGCTTCAGCTGGGGCTTCGGTGGGGGTGCAGGGAGACACACTGTGCTGGTTGTGGGGCAGAGCAGCCCAGAGCCGGAAAAGCCTGCATGGGTGGCTGAAATGACTGAACTCATTCGTGCTGTGTCGCTACAGGCGGCCCCCTGGTCTGCTGGGGGTGTGGCCAGCCAGGCCAACTGCGCCCGGGATTGCCTCGTGTCCCTCAGAGCTCAGGGAAACGGCTCGGGGGGATCCGCATAGACGGGGCAGTGCGGACCCTGGCTCTCTTTCCCAACCACCACCAATGGCAGGAGGAGCCCACCGGCACGGACGGGGCAGCAAGGCTCCACGCCCCCCAGAAGCAGACAAGTGCAGATGGAGCCTGTTGTTGTGGTGGGACTTTTGCCTCACTGTGGAGGGGCGCCCTGCTCTGCCATGGTGAACACTGGGTCGATAGTAACCCTGGTGAGGCCGGATATTGTGCCAGGTTGCACTCAGTTTGAGCCCACAACTCTGCAGCTCCGCACAGTCACAGCTGAGCTGGCACCCATGAATCAAATCAAATCAAATTTTATTGGCCACATGCGCCGAATACAACAGGTGCAGACATTACAGTGAAATGCTTCCTTACAGCCCTTAACCAACAGTGCATTTATTTTTAATAAAAAAGTAAAATAAAAACAACAACAAAAAAGTGTTGTTAAAATAAAATAACATTAGGGAGGCTATATATACAAATATAATATAAAGGGAAGGGAATAATGACTCTGACAGTAGGGGGCAGGACTGTGCGTCATCCTGTGTGGGTGGCGGCTGACAGTAGGGGGCAGGACTGTGCGTCATCCTGTGTGGGTGGCGGCTGACAGTAGGGGGCAGGACTGTACGTCATCCTTTGTGGGTGGCGGCTGTGCAGGGCCCTTGTATCCTGGGGTTGGATTTTCTTAGGAACACAGGCTGCCAGACCTAAATGGGGGCACACTGAGCTTCCAGGGAGGGCCAGCAGTCACCATGGCCCCCCCTAATGTCACATTCACACAACCCAACAACCCCCTTACTCCAACAGTTAAAGCAGCAGAGACTCAATGCTGCCCCCTCCCCCCACATCTGTGTGTGACTTTTACCCAGCCCCTCAGTCACCTACGGCTGTGTGTTACATTCCCAAGGCTACCTCCACGACACATCCCTCCGTGAGCCCGGGCCACGCCCCCCCCCATCCCAGCTACCCAAGAGGAGAGGACACTGTCTGCAGTGAGGGAGATATGGGAAAGGAACTGTGTTGGTCTTGACTCCGAGCAGCAAGAACGGTTGTGGCAGTTGCTGTTTGAATTCAGAGACAGCTTTACGCTGAGTGAGGAAGAGGTGGGTCAGACTCATCTGGTGCAGCATGAAATCGACACATCGTCCCGCTGGCACGCCAGGAGGCGGCAGACAAGAATGTGTTGGAGATGCACCGGGGAGACTTCATCGAGCACTCAGACAGCCCCTGGGCGGCACCAGTCGTTATGGTTCCTAAGAAGGGGAGTAAGCTGAGGTTCTGTGAGGACGACAGGCGGCTGAATTAGGTAACCAGGAAGGACTCATACCCCATACCACGCAGCAATGAGTCGCTGGACCTGGTTAGGGGGTCCTCCTATTTCTCCTCACTAGATCTCCGGGACGGGACACAGACCTACAGCCAGTGCTACAGTGGGTAGAGGCGCAGCTGAGGCCACCGTGGGAAGAGGTGGCAGCGCTCTCATTTGCGACCAAAGGGTTGTGGTCAAAGTTTGAGAGACTGCGGCTGGCTGATGGCGTGCTACAGCAGGCATGGAAAGAGCCAGCTACGGGAGAGGAGAGGTGGCAGGTGGTGGTCCCAAAAGCACTGCAGGAGGCTGTGCTCCAGAGCACTCATGGGGGGGGGGGGGATTGGACACTTTGGGGTCACAAAAACCATCCGCCGCCTCCGTCAGGGCTTTTACTCGGGGCAGCACAAGAGGGATGTGGAGGACTTTTGCAGCCGCTGTGACAACTGCACAGAGAGAAAGGGCCCTCCAGGCCGTTCTCATGCTCAGCTCCAACAGTTCCCAGTTGGGGCTCCCATGGAGAGGTTGGGAGTGGATGTAGTTGGGCTGTTTCACACCACAGACAGTGGAAACTGCTGGGTGCTGACGGCCATGGACTATTTCACAAAATGGCCTGAGGCCTACGCTCTGCCTGACCAGGAGGCAGAGGCCATCATCGACGCCCTGACAGCGGGGATGTTCAGCAGGTTTGGAGCTGCATTGTCCATCCACAGCGACCAAGGCAGAAAATTTGAGTCCTGTGTGTTCGCCACCATGTGAGTCCCGTGTGTTCGCCACCATGTGAGTCCCGTGTGTTCGCCACCATGTGTGAGAGATGCACAAGACCCGCACTACTCCTCTCCATCCTCAAAGTGTCAACAAAACACTTGGACAGCGGCTGGCCATCGTCTCTGCCAAACACCAGCGTGACTGGGACAAGCACCTGCCCATGGTCCTCATGTCATGCCGCTCCGCTGTCCTAGACTTCACATCATGCTGGGGAGAGAGATCCGCACCCCTGCAGAGATGGCGTTTGGTCGGCTCCTGGATAGCCCTCCTGTTCCCCCGGGGCCGGAGTATGCCCGGAGACTCCTGGACCACCTGGAGACAGCCCACACCTTCGCCAGAGAGCAGCTGGTGAATGCAGGTGTGAGGCAGAAGAGGAACAATGAAGTGCACACCCGGGGAAGGCAATTTGTGGCTGGGGAGCTGGTCTGGGTCTACAGCCCCCTGAGAAAGAAAAGCAGATGCCCCAAGTTGGACAGCCAGTGGGTGGGGCCCTGCAGCTTCCTGGAGAAGTTAGGGGAGGTTGTGTACCGGGTGTAGCTTTCTACCAGGGGGCACTGCACCGGGACAGGTTGGCTAACCATACAGAGGGGCCTCTTCTCCCCAAACCCCAGTGACCCCCACAATTACCCTCTCTGGCAATGACATTAACTAAGCACCCACCCCAGGCACCACAGACAAGGCTCCAGACAGCCCTCTCACCCAGTCTCCCTCCCTGTGTCACCGCGTGGTTCCCCGGAGCCACGGACTCTATTCCCCGTTCCCTTATCCTTGTCCCCCCATCTCCCTGCCTTCATCCCCTGGGCCCCAGAGGGGAAGCCCACTGCCCCTGTTCCACATCAATCAATCAATCAATTTTATTTTATATAGCCCTTCGTACATCAGCTAATATCTCGAAGTGCGGTACAGAAACCCAGCCTAAAACCCCAAACAGCTAGTAATGCAGGTGTAGAAGCACGGTGGCTAGGAAAAACTCCCTAGAAAGGCCAAAACCTAGGAAGAAACCTAGAGAGGAACCAGGCTATGAGGGATGGCCAGTCCTCTTCTGGCTGTGCCGGGTGGAGATTATAACAGAACCATACCAAGATGTTCAAAAATGTTCATAAGTGACAAGCATGGTCAAATAATAATCAGGAATAAATCTCAGTTGGCTTTTCATAGCCGATCATTAAGAGTTGAAAACAGCAGGTCTGGGACAGGTAGGGGTTCCATAACCGCAGGCAGAACAGTTGAAACTGGAATAGCAGCAAGGCCAGGCGGACTGGGGACAGCAAGGAGTCACCACGGCCGGTAGTCCCGACGTATGGTCCTAGGGCTCAGGTCTCTCAGTTGGCTTTTCATAGCCGATCATTAAGAGTTGAAAACAGCAGGTCTGGGACAGGTAGGGGGTTTCGTAACCGCAGGCAGAACAGTTGAAACTGGAATAGCAGCAAGGCCAGGCGGACTGGGGACAGCAAGGTGTCAGCATGCCCGGTAGTCCTGACGTATGGTCCTAGGGCTCAGGTTCTCAGAGAGAAGAGAGAACGAGAGAATTAGAGAGAGCATACTTAAATTCTCACAGGACACTGGATAAGACAGGAGAAGTACTCCAGGTATAACCAACTAACCCCAGCCCCCCGACACATAAACTACTGCAGCATAAATACTGGAGGCTGAGACAGGAGCGGTCCGGAGACACTGTGGCCCCATCCGAAGAAACCCCGGACAGGGCCAAACAGGAAGGATATAACCCCACCCACTCTGCCAAAGCACAGCCCCCGCACCACTAGAGGGATATCCTCAACCACCAACTTACAATCCTGAGACAAGGCCGAGTATAGCCCACAGAGGTCTCCACCACAGCACAAACCAAGGGGGGCGCCAACCCAGACAGGAAGATCACGTCAGTAACTCAACCCACTCAAGTGACGCACCCCTCCTAGGGACGGCATGAAAGAGCACCAGCAAGCCAGTGACTCAGCCCCTGTAACAGGGTTAGAGGCAGAGAACCCCAGTGGAGAGAGGGGAACCGGCCCGGCAGAGACAGCAAGGGCTGTTCGTTGCTCCAGAGCCTTTCCGTTCACCTTCACACTCCTGGGCCAGACTACACTCAATCATATGACCTACTGAAGAGATAAGTCTTCAGTAAAGACTTAAAGGTTGAGACCGAGTCTGCGTCTCTCACATGGGTAGGCAGACTGTTCCATAAAAATGGAGATCTATAGGAGAAAGCCCTGCCTCCCGCTGTTTGCTTAGAAATTCTAGGGACAATTAGGAGGCCTGCGTCTTGTGACCGTAGCGTACGTATTGGTATGTACGGCAGGACCAACTCGGAAAGATAGGTAGGAGCAAGCCCATGTAATGCTTTATAGGTTAACAGTAAAACCTTGAAATCAGCCCTTGCCTTAACAGGAAGCCAGTGTAGGGAAGCTAGCACTGGAGTAATATGATCAAATTTCTTGGTTCTAGTCAGGATTCTAGCAGCCGTATTTAGCACTAACTGAAGTTTATTTAGTGCTTTATCCGGTAGCCGGAAAGTAGAGCATTGCAGTAGTCTAACCTAGAAGTAACAAATGCATGGATTAATTTTTCTGCATAATTTTTGGACAGAAAATTTCTGATTTTTGCAATGTTACGTAGATGGAAAAAAGCTGTCCTTGAAACAGTCTTGATATGTTCGTCAAAAGAGAGATCAGGGTCAAGAGTAACGCCAAGGTCCTTCACAGTTTTATTTGAGACGACTTTACAACCATCAAGATGAATTGTCAGATTTAACAGAAGATCTCTTTGTTTCTTGGGACCTAGAACAAGCATCTCTGTTTTGTCCGAGTTTAAAAGTAGAAAGTTTTCAGCCATCCACTTCCTTATGTCTGAAACACAGGCTTCTAGCGAGGGCAATTTTGGGGGCTTCACCATGTTTCATTGAAATGTACAGCTGTGTGTCATCCGCATAGCAGTGAAAGTTAACATTATGTTTTCGAATAACATCCCCAAGAGGTAAAATATATAGTGAAAACAATAGTGGTCCTAAAACGGAACCTTGAGGAACACCGAAATGTACAGTTGATTTGTCGGAGGACAGACCATTCACAGAGACAAACTGATATCTTTCCGACAGGTAAGATCTAAACCAGGCCAGAACTTGTCCGTGTAGACCAATTTGGGTTTCCAGTCTCTCCAAAAGAATGTGGTGATCGATGGTGTCAAAGGCAGCACTAAGGTCTAGTAGCACGAGGACAGATGCAGAGCCTCGGTCTGACGCCATTAAAAGGTCATTTACCACCTTCACAAGTGCAGTCTCAGTGCTATGATGGGGTCTAAAACCAGACTGAAGCATTTCGTATACATTGTTTGTCTTCAGAAAGGCAGTGAGTTGCTGCGCAACAGCTTTTTCTAAAATTTTTGAGAGGAATGGAAGATTCGATATAGGCCGATAGTTTTTTATATTTTCCGGGTCAAGGTTTGGCTTTTTCAAGAGAGGCTTTATCACTGCCACTTTTAGTGAGTTTGGTACACATCCGGTGGATAGAGAGCTGTTTATTATGTTCAACATAGGAGGGCCAAGCACAGGAAGCAGCTCCTTCAGCAGTTTAGTAGGAATAGGATCCAGTATGCAGCTTGAAGGTTTAGAGGCCATGATTATTTTCATCATTGTGTCAAGAGATATAGTACTAAAACACTTAAGTGTCTCTCCCGATCCCAGGCCCTCGCAGAGTCTGTGCAGATCCAGGACAGCTAAGCCCTGGAGGAATACGCAGATTCAAAGAGGAGTCCGTAATTTGCTTTCTAATGGTCATGATCTTTTCCTCAAAGAAGTTCATGAATTTATTACTGCTGAAGTGAAAGCCATCCTCTCTTGGGGAATGCTGCTTTTTAGTTAGCTTTGCAACAGTATCAAAAAGAAATTTTGGATTGTTCTTATTTTCCTCGATTAAGTTGGAAAAGTAGGATGATCGAGCAGCAGTGAGGGCTCTTCGGTACTGCACGGTACTGTCTTTCCAAGCTAGTCGGAAGACTTCCAGTTTGGTGTGGCGCCATTTCCGTTCCAATTTCCTGGAAGCTTGCTTCAAAGCTCGGGTATTTTCTGTATACCAGGGAGCTAGTTTCTTATGACAAATGTTTTTCGTTTTTAGGGGTGCAACTGCATCTAGGGTATTGCGCAAGGTTAAATTGAGTTCCTCAGTTAAGTGGTTAACTGATTTTTGTCCTCTGACGTCCTTGGGTAGGCAGAAGGAGTCTGGAAGGGCATCAAGGAATTTTTGTGTTGTCTGAGAATTTATAGCACGACTTTTGATGCTCCTTGGTTGGGGTCTGAGCAGATTATTTGTTGCGATTGCAAACGTAATAAAATGGTGGTCCGATAGTCCAGGATTTTGTGGAAAAACATTAAGATCTACAACATTTATTCCATGGGACAAAACTAGGTCCAGAGTATGACTGTGGCAGTGAGTAGGTCCAGAGACATGTTGGACAAAACCCACTGAGTCGATGATGGCTCCGAAAGACTTTTGGAGTGGGTCTGTGGACTTCTCCATGTGAATATTAAAATCACCAAAAATTTGAATATGATCTGCTATGACTACAAGGTCTGATAGGAATTCAGGAAACTCAGAGAGGAACGCTGTATATGGCCCAGGAGGCCTGTAAACAGTAGCTATAAAAGTGATTGAGTAGGCTGCATAGATTTCATGACTAGAAGCTCAAAAGACGAAAACGCCATTTTTTTTTTTGTAAATTGAAATTTGCTATCGGAAATGTTAGCAACACCTCCGCATTTGCGGGATGCACGGGGAATATGGTCACTAGTGTAACCAGGAGGTGAGGCCTCATTTAACACAGCAAATTCATCAGGCTTAAGCCATGTTTCAGTCAGGCCAATCACATCAAGATTATGATCAGTGATTAGTTCATTGACTATGACTGCCTTTGAAGTGAGGGATCTAACATTAAGTAACCCTATTTTGAGATGTGAGGTATCACGATCTCTTTCAATAATGGCAGGAATGGAGGAGGTCTTTATCCTAATAAGATTGCTAAGGCGAACACCGCCATGTTTAGTTTTGCCCAACCTAGGTCGAGGCACAGACACAGTCTCAATGGGTATGGCTGAGCTGACTACACTGACTGTGCTATTGGCAGACTCCACTAAGCTGGCAGGTTGGCTAACAGCCTGCTGCCTGGCCTGCACCCTATTTCACTGTGGGGCTAGAGGAGTTAGAGCCCTATCTATGTTGGTAGATAAGATGAGAGCACCCCTCCAGCTAGGATGGAGTCCGTCACTCCTCAGCAGGTCAGGCTTGGTCCTGTTTGTGGGTGAGTCCCAGAAAGAGGGCCAATTATCTACAAATTCTATCTTTTGGGAGGGGCAGAAAACAGTTTTCAACCAGCGATTGAGTGCTGAGACTCTGCTGTAGAGCTCGTCACTCCCCCTAACTGGGAGGGGGCCAGAGACAATTACTCGATGCCGACACATCTTTCTAGCTGATTTACACGCTGAAGCTATGTTGCACTTGGTGACCTCTGACTGTTTCATCCTAACATCGTTGGTGCCGACGTGGATAACAATATCTCTATACTCTCTACACTCGCCAGTTTTAGCTTTAGCCAGCACCATCTTTAGATTAGCCTTAACGTCGGTAGCCCTGCCCCCTGGTAAACAGTGTATGATCGCTGGGTGATTCGTTTTAAGTCTAATACTGCGGGTAATGGAGTCGCCAATGACTAGGGTTTTCAATTTGTCAGAGCTAATGGTGGGAGCCTTCGGCGTCTCAGACCCCGTAACGGGAGGAGTAGAGACAAGAGAAGACTCAGACTCAGACTCCGACTCGCTACATAATGGGGAAAACCGGTTGAAAGTTTCTGTCGGCTGAATGAGCGACACCGGTTGAGCATTCCAACAGTATTTCCCTCCAGAAGCCATGAGAAAGTTGTCCGGCTGCGGGGACTGTGCGGGGGGATTTATACTAACGTTACTATCTGTACTTACTGGTGGCACAGACGCTGTTTCTTCCTTTCCTACACTGAAATTACCCTTGCCTAACGATTGCGTCTGAAGCTGGGCTTGTAGCACAGCTATTCTCGCCGTAAGGCGATCGTTCTCCTGTATATTATGAGTACAGCGACTGCAATTAGAAGACATCATGTTAATGTTACTACTTAGCTTCGGCTGTTGAAGATGTTGACGAACCATGTCCAGATAAAGCGTCCGGAGTGAAAAAGTTGAATGAGGGAAAAAAGTTGCGATGGAAAAACTAAAAATATAAATGGTAATAAAAAAAATAAAAATTAAAAAAAAAACATAAAGTTGTCAGCTAGCAAAATAAAGTAAAGTTGGCAGCAAAAACGCACAGCAACAAAACGCACAGCAACACGTCTGATGGATATACTGAGATCATGTGACAGATCATGTGACAAGACACTCTGCTCCCATCACGGCCACGCAGGCAAAGGAGACCTCCGGGTTGCTTCAGAGATGTTGTTTGTTCCCTCGGAAACAAGGGACTTTGTGGCCGTAATCAGAGGCGAGAGCAGGAGGAGGTTGTCGGGTGAGGTCGTGGGGTAAGCTTGGCTTTATACATAGTTTGGGCTTTGTCGAGTAAAGCTTAAACTATGTATTTAGATTGTAGTTAGGTATTGTAGGTAGTTATCGTGGGCTGTTGTATGTAATTATTGTAGGTTAGTATTGTATTGTATTCGGCTGAGCCCGGTGAAGCACGAAGCTAGCTAGCTAACCCACTACCTGGACTAGCTGGCGGGTAGCTACAGGCAACTATTAGCAACGATATAGTTGTTTCACACCTGAGAGTGCCTGTAATTACGCCAGCTGGCTGCCTACAATAATGACATACAATAATTACCTACCATTCAGCTGTTTTCTAACCTCATTGTCTGAACCGTTAACGTTAGGTAGTAAGTGGCTACTGTGCTTGAAATTTAGCTAGCTTGTTGCTACCTGGATAGCAACTAGTAAACAATAGCTGGAACGACCTAGCGAACAGACACGAACTGGCTGAGTCAATTCAGTGGCTAGCTTTGCACTTGGCTAGCTAACAGTAGCTGCTAGGGGTAAGTCATAACCTACATTTGTGTTTTGTTTTTACATATTGGTAGCCAGAGTCGTTCAAGGAATTCGGGACATGGGTGACTAGTTATCGTTAGTTTGGCTCTCTCTGTGTTCGTACCGTGAAAGGAGGGGTTCTTCTTTGTCTGAAAGCAATGGCTAGCTAGTTTGCTAACTATTCTAGCTAACTAACTGGCTGAATAAGTTGACGACGGACTCGCTCAAGCTGTCGGGACTAACCCACAACGTTAGACACGGACACGAACAATCTGCTTGGCGTGTTGACATACTGGTGGTTTGTTGTGGCCGAGTATTGGTGCTAAACCGTGTTGTTGGAGTCCGGCATGCTAGCTAGCTGTGGCGTCTTATGACTAGGTGCCCTGGACGATTTTCACGGAAGAATACTGTACCTAGTTAGCTAGCTGAATAAACTAAGTTAGTCTATTCCTAGAAAACATTGAACCGCTGTAGTTTACAACAATTATAGTTTCTGAGGTGGAAGTTGGGAGAGTTATATTTGGGTGTTGTGGTGAGGGAGGCCCCGCTCTCTCCTTTCCCAGATGTTTAGTTCATTTCATTCCGATCTCCTTTGCATTATTGTAGCCATTTTCTGCAGCCTGTCAACTATGCCTCTGTCTATCCCTGTTCTCTCCTCTCCGCACAGGCTATACAAACGCCTCACACCGCGTGGCTGCTGCCTCTCTAACCTGGTGGTCCCTGCACGCACCACCCACATGGAGTTCCAGGTCTCAGGCAGCCTCTGGAACTGCCGTTCTGCTGCCAACAAGGCAGAGTTAATCTCAGCCTATGCTACCCTCCAGTCCCTCGACTTCCTGGCGCTGACGGAAACATGGATTACCACTGAAAACACTGCTACTCCTACTGCTCTCTCCTCGTCTGACCATGTGTTCTCACATACCCCGAGAGCATCTGGTCAGAGGGGTGGTGGCACTGGAATCCTCATCTCTCCTAAGTGGACATTCTCTCTTTTTCCCCTGACCCATCTGTCTATCTCCTCATTTGAATTCCATGCTGTCACAGTCACTAGCCCATTTAAGATTAATATCCTTGTCATCAATCGCCCTCCAGGTTCCCTTGGAGAGTTCATCAATGAGCTTGACGCCTTGATAAGTTCCTTTCCTGAGGATGGCTCACCCCTCACAGTTCTGGGGGACTTCAACCTCCCTACGTCTACCTTTGACTCATTTCTCTCTGCCTCCTTCTTTCCACTCCTCTCCTCTTTTGACCTCACCCTCTCACCGTCCCCCCCTACTCACAAGGCAGGCAATCTCTTGACCTCATCTTTACTAGATGCTGTTCTTCTACTAATCTCACTGCAACTCTCCTTCTTCATGTATCCGACCACTACTTTGTATCCTTTTCTCTCTCGCTCTCCTCCAACACTACTCACTCTGCCCCTAATCAGATGGTAATGCGCTGTCGCAACCATCGCTCTCTCTCTCCCGCTACTCTCTCCTCTTCCATCCTATCATCTCTTCCCTCTGCTCAATCCTTCTCCCTCCAATCTCCTGATTCTGCCTCCTCAACCCTCCTCTCCTCCCTTTCTGCATGCTTTGACTCTCTATGTCCCCTATCCTCCCGGCCGGCTCGGTCCTCCCCTCCAGCTCCGTGGCTTGATGACTCATTGCGAGCTCACAGAACAGGGCTCCGGGCCTCCTCTCTACATTTTTATCATCTGTTTCTGCTGCTAAGGCCACTTTCTACCACTCTAAATTCCAAGCATCTGCCTCTAACCCTAGGAAGCTCTTTGCCACCTTCTCCTCCCTGCTGAATCCTCCTCCCCCCTCCTCCCTCTCTGTGGATGACTTCGTCAACCATTTTGAAAAGAAGGTTGACGACATCCGATCCTCGTTTGTAAAGTCAAATGACACTGCTGGTCCTGCTCACACTGCCCTACCCTATTCTTTGACTTCTTTCTCCCCTCTCTCTCCAGATAAAATCTTGCGACTTGTGACGGCCGGCCGCCCAACAACCTGCCCGCTTGACCCTATCCCCTCCTCTCTTCTCCAGACCATCTCCGGTGACCTTCTCCCTTACCTCACCTCGCTGATCAACTCATCCTTGACCGCTGGCTATGTCCCTTCCGTCTTCAAGAGAGCGAGAGTTGCACCCCTTCTCAAAAAACCAACACTCGATCCCTCTGATGTCAACAACTACAGACCAACATCCCTTCTTACTTTTCTCTCCAAAACTATTGACCGTGCCGTCTTTAGCCAACTCTCTTGCTATCTCTCTCAGAATGACCTTCTTGATCCAAACCAGTCAGGTTTCAAGACTGGTCATTCAACTGAGACTGCTCTTCTCTGTGTCACGGAGGCTCTCCGCACTGCTAAAGCTAACTCTCTCTCCTCTGCTCTTGTCCTTCTAGACCTGTCTGCTGCCTTTGATACTGTGAACCATCAGATCCTCCTCTCCACCCTCTCCGAGCTGGGCATCTCCGGCGCGGCTCACTCTTGGATTGCGTCCTACCTGACCGGTCGCTCCTACCAAGTGGCGTGGCGAGAAGCTTTCTCCGCACCACGTGCTCTCACCACTGGTGTCCCCCAGGGCTCAGTTCTAGGCCCTCTCCTATTCTCGCTATACACCAAGTCACTTGGCTCTGTCATATCCTCACATGGCCTCTCCTATCATTGCTACGCAGACGACACAAAACTGATCTTCTCCTTTCCCCCTTCTGATAACCAGGTGGCGAATCGCATCTCTGCATGTCTGGCAGACATATCAGTATGGATGACGGATCACCACCTCAAGCTGAACCTTGGCAAGACGGAGCTGCTCTTCCTCCCGGGGAAGGACTGCCCGTTCCATGATCTCGCCATCACGGTTGACAACTCCGTTGTGTCCTCCTCCCAGAGTGCGAAGAGCCTTGGTGTGACTCCTGAGTGGCGCAGTGGTCTAAGGCACTGCATCGCAATGCTATCTGTGCCACTAGAGATCCTGGTTCGAATCCAGGCTCTGTCGTAGCCGGCCGTGACCGGGAGACCCATGGGGCGGCGCACAATTGGCCCAGCGTCGTCCAGGGTAGGGGAGGGAATGGCCGGCAGGGATGTAGCTCAGTTTGCAACGCCAGGGTTGTTGGTTTGATTCCCACGGGGGGCCAGTATAAAAAAGAATGTATGCACTCACTAACTGTAAGTCGCTCTGAATAAGAGCGTCTGCTAAATGATGTAAATGTAATGTAAAATGTGACCCTGGACAACACCCTGTCGTTCTCCGCTAACATCAAGGCGGTGACCCGATCCTGTAGGTTCATGCTCTACAACATTCGGAGAGTACGACCCTGCATTACACAGGAAGCGGCACAGGTCCTAATCCAGGCACTTTTCATCTCCCGTCTGGATTACTGCAACTCGCTGTTGGCTGGGCTCCCTGCCTGTGCCATTAAACCCCTACAACTCATCCAGAATGCCGCAGCCCGTCTGGTGTTCAACCTTCCCAAGTTCTCTCACGTCACCCCGCTTCTCCGCACACTCCACTGGCTTCCAGTTGAAGTTTGCATCTGCTACAAGACCATGGTGCTTGCCTATGGAGCTGTGAGGGGAACGGCACCTCCGTACCTTCAGGCTCTGATCAGTCCCTACACCCAAACGAGGGCATTGCGTTCATCCACCTCTGACCTGCTGGCTCCCTACCTCTGCGGAAGCACAGTTCCCGCTCAGCCCAGTCAAAACTGTTCGCTGCTCTGGCACCCCAATGGTGGAACAAGCTCCCTCACGACGCCAGGACAGCGGAGTCACTCACCACCTTCCGGAGACATTTGAAACCCCACCTCTTTAAGGAATACCTGGGATAGGATAAAGTAATCCTTCTTCCCCCCCCCCCCAATAAAAATAAAAATAAATTGTAAAGTGGTTATCCCTCTGGCTATAATTTGTAAGTCGCTCTGGATAAGAGCGTCTGCTAAATGACGTAAATGTAAATGTAATGTAAATATGGTGGGGGGGTTGTGTAGCGACCCGCGCTGACAGCTGTGTGTTGTGTGTTATGCTGTTCGTTGGTTGTGTTTTACTTACCAGTACCCAGTGTTCGCGGGGTCCGTAATGCCATTCAACCTGCTATCTGCCAACCAATACAAAGTAATATCGAAGTGGAAGAACAATTCAATTTTTTTTAAATGAATACCTTGATTAGATAGGTATTCACTCCCCTGAGTAAATGCATGGTAGAAACAGCTTTGGCAGTGAGTATTACAGCTGTGAGTTATCTTGGGTAAGTCTCTAAAATCTTTGCACACCTGGATTTGCAATATTTGCTGCCCATTATTCTTTTTTTAATTCTTCAAGCTCTGTCAAGATTTAAGTCAAAACTGTAGCTTGGCTCTCAGGAACATTCACTGTCTTCTTGGTAAGCAACTCCAGTGTAGATTTGGCCTTGTGTTTTATGTTATTGTCATGCTGAAACTTGAATTCAACCCAGTGTCTTGTATAATCAGACTGAACCAGGTTTTACTCTAGGATTTTGCCTGCGCTTAGCTGTATTCCATTGTGTATTTATGTTTATTTTTATCGTGAAAAACTCCCCAGTCCTTGCCGATGACAAGCATACTCATAACATGATGCAGCCACCACCATGCTTGAAAATATGGAGAGTGGTATCTAGTGATGTGTTGTGTTGGATTTGGGGGGCGGCAGGTAGCTTAGAGGTTAAGAGCGTTGTGCCAGTAACCGAAAGGTCGCTGGTTACGAGCCGACTAGGTGAAAAATCTGTTGATGTGCCCTTGAGCAAGGCACTTAACCTTAATTGCTCCTGTAAGTTGCTCTGGAGAAGAGCGTCTGCTAAATGACAAAATAAATAAATAATAATAATAATAATGTTATTTTAGTGCCTTGTGGCAAACAGGGTGCATGTTTTGGAATATGTTTTATTCTGTACAGGCTTCCTTCTTTTCACTCTGTCATTAATACTGTACAAAAATATAAATTCAACATGTAAAGTGTTGGTCCCATGTTTCATGAGCTGAAATAAAAGATAACATAATTTTTGCATACGCGCAAAATAAAGTATTTATCTCAAATGTTGTGCACAAATTTGTTTACATCCCTGTTAGTGAGCATTTCTCCTTTGCCAAGATAATATCACGTTTCAGGAGAAGACCCAGATGCAGAAAGTGTTGAAGTAACAAAAGTTTATTACATAAACAGGGGTCAGGCAAACGATAGGTCAACGGCTTTGGAAAACCGGTCCACAACTCTCGGCATGGCGGTGTTGCCATCAGACGGGGGAAGACCCATGACAAAGTCCAGGGATAAAGAAGGACGGATGAACCCGGCAGCTAGGGAGTCCTCAATGTAGGTCTCCATAGCCTTGGTCTCCGGACCCGACAGCAAGAACAGTCGTCCCCGGGGTGGAGTGATGCAGACAGTGTTGAAGTAACAAAAGTTTATTACAAAAAGAGGGGGCAGGTCAAGGGCAGGCAGAGGTCAGTAATCCAGGTCAGAGTTCAAAAGGTACAGAACGGCAGGCAGTCTCAGGGTCAGGTCAGGCAGAGGTCAATAATCCAGGGTGGTGTGACAAGGTACGGAACTGCAGGCAGGCTCAGGGTCAGAGCAGGCAGAATGGTCAAAACCGGGAAAACTAGAAAACAGGAACTTGAGAAAGACAGGAGCAAGGGGAAAAACGCTGGTAGGCTTGAAGAAACAAAATGAACTGGCAACAGACAAACAGAGAACACAGGTATAAATACACTGGGGATAATGGGGAAGATGGGCGACACCTGGAGGGGGGTGGAGACAAGCACAAAGACAGGTGAAACAGAACATGGTGTGACAGATAATCCATCCACCTGACAGGTGTGGCATATCAAGAAGCTGATTAAACAGCATGATAATTACACAGGTGCACCTTGTGCTGGGGACAATAAAAGGCCACTCTAAAATGTGCTGTTTTGTCACACAACACAATGCCACTGATGTCTCACGTTTTGAGGGAGCGTGCAATTGGCATGCTGACTGCAGGAATGTCCAGCAGAGCTGTTGCCAGATAATTGAATGTTAATTTCTCTACCATAAACCACCTCCAACGCAATTTAGAGAATTTGGCAATAGTCCAACCGGCCTCTCAACCACAGACCATGTGTAACCACCCAACCCAGGACTTCCACATCTGGCTTCTTCGTCTGCGGGACTGTCTTAGACCAGCCACCTGGACAGCTGATGAAACTGAGGAGTATTTCTGTCTGTAACAAAGCCCTTTTGTGGGGAGAAACTGATTCTGATTGGCTGGGCCTGGCTCCCCAGTGGGTGGGCATTGCTCCTAAGTGAGTGGGCCTTCCCAGGCCCACCCATGACTTCGCCCCTGCCCAGTCTTGTGAAATTCATAGATTAGAGCTTAATTTATTTATTTAAATTGACTGATTTCCTTATATGAACTGTAACACAGTAAAATCGTTGAAATTGTTGCATGTTGCGTTTATATTTTTGTTCAATACAGGTTAGTATTTTGGAGTAACTACAACGTTGTTGATCCATCCTCAGTTTTCTCCTATCACAGCAATGTAACTGTTTTTAAATCACAATTGGTCTCATGGTGAATTCCCTGAGCAACTGAGTTAGGAAGGAGGCCTGTATCTTTGTAGTGACTGGGTGTATTGATACACCATCCAAAGAGGAAGGAGGCCTGTATCTTTGTAGTGACCGGGTGTATTGATACACCATCCAAAGAGGAAGGAGGCCTGTATCTTTGTAGTGACTGGGTGTATTGATACACCATCCAAAGCCTAAATAATAACTTCACCATGCTCAAAGGGATATTCCTTTTTTTTTTTTACCAATCTACGAATAGGTGCTTTTCTTTGCGAGGCATTGGAAAACCTCCCGGGTCTTTGTGGATTCTGTTTAGTGAGTCCTCCAGATCAGAGGCAGTAGGGATGACCAGGGATGTTCTCTCGATAAGTGTGTGAATTTGACCATTTTCCTGTCCTGCTAAGCATTTAACAGGTAACAAGTACTTTTGGGTGTCAGGGAAAACGTATGGAGTAAAAAGTACATTATTTTCTTTAGGAATGTAGTGAAGTAAAAGTAAAAGTTGTCAAAAATATAAATAGTAAAGTAAAGTACAGATACCCCAAAAAACTACTGAAGTAGTACTTTAAAGTATTTTTACTGAAGTACTTTACACAACTGGTCATCATAGTGGTCTCTGACTTGTGGTCAGACTCTCAGGTGGAAAAAACTAATTGCAATGCTGAATTGAGAAAACATCCTTGCTGAATTTAAGTAATCCAATAAGTAATCATCTGTAATCTGATTACAATATTTTATCTGGTAACGTAACTAATTACAGTTAGTCATTTTTTCTAATCAGTTACTCCCCAACCCTGGTGATGGTTGGAGGAGTATGGAGGTCGTTGTTTAGGGACATCACCAATCTAAAAACAAATCTAGCACCCACTTGTCCTGTCTGGCCAGAAGACAGACACACTCCTGCCAAACTACTCTGACTTACAAAATGCAAACACTGGGCAGATTTATTGCACCCAACGCACGGTGCACACAGATGTGCACACAAACACACGGCTGGCACATAAACACACAAACACGCAAACACACACGCACGCAAACAAACACACACACGCACGCAATATAGAATTAGGGGTGCATCAGACAGAATTGCAGGCAATGTGCCTCTGTCAATGATTATAGTCTCACCTGTCAGACAAGACAGGTGTGATGGAAGCCTCAGTCATTGACATTAATGTCAGTCTGTTTTTGATGCTTATTTGACTCTTTCGGTGGCTGGTTCTTTCCCATCTAGATAATAACAAACCTCCGTTTTCTGCCACAACATGAGACTTACAGCAGTCTCTACCGCCCTCTTGTGGAGAACTGCCTTCTACACAGTTCTATTGGGCTGGAGGAGCAGGGGACAGGGAAACTTTTGGGTGTAATATAAGTCCGACCTATAGAGGGAGACATGTGCACATTAAATGGAACTTCCTTCACTGAAAACATCCACAGATAAAAGGTGTTATAACAACTCATAAACAGAGATTCTTCATACGTTTTGTGAGATAAAGGGGGAAGGGTGGATCCATCACCCCTCTCAACAAGGGCAGCCTCCATCCTTCCCTATTAGAACAACCTCTACCCATCACCCCTCTCAGGGCAGTGCAGCCTCTCCCCCTCTCCTCACCCATCACCCCTCTCAGGGCAGTACAGCCTCTCCCCCTCTCCTCACCCATCACCCCTCTCAGGGCAGTACAGCCTCTCCCCCTCTCCTCACCCATCACCCCTCTCAGGGCAGTACAGCCTCTCACCCCTCTCCTCACCCATCACCCCTCTCAGGGCAGTGCAGCCTCTCCCCCTCTCCTCACCCATCACCCCTCTCAGGGCAGTGCAGCCTCTCACCCTCTCCTCACCCATCACCCCTCTCAGGGCAGTGCAGCCTCTCACCCTCTCCTCACCCATCACCCCTCTCAGGGCAGTGCAGCCTCTCACCCTCTCCTCACCCATCACCCCTCTCAGGGCAGTGCAGCCTCTCCCCCTCTCCTCACCCATCACCCCTCTCAGGGCAGTGCAGCCTCTACCCCTCTCCTCACCCATCACCCCTCTCAGGGCAGTGCAGCCTCTCCCCCTCTCCTCACCCATCACCCCTCTCAGGGCAGTGCAGCCTCTCCCCCCTCTCCTCACCCATCACCCCTCTCAGGGCAGTACAGCCTCTCCCCTTCTCCTCACCCATCACCCCTCTCAGGGCAGTACAGCCTCTCACCCTCTCCTCACCCATCACCCCTCTCAGGGCAGTGCAGCCTCTCCCCCTCTCCTCACCCATCACCCCTCTCAGGGCAGTGCAGCCTCTCCCCCTCTCCTCACCCATCACCCCTCTCAGGGCAGTGCAGCCTCTCCCCCTCTCCTCACCCATCACCCCTCTCAGGGCAGTGCAGCCTCTCCCCCTCTCCTCTCAGAGCAGCGTCCCCCCTTTCTGTACAGCTTCCCCCTCACCCGTTTCAGGGCAGAGCAGCTGCCACCTGTGGTGACAGACAGCTGGAAGGAAGGCTATATTTAGCTGGGGTCCTTCAGGCTTTGTGGCTGCGCTGCGCTGGGCTGCGTTGGCCTGCGTTGGGCTCCGTTCTCTGGGCTGTGTGAGGGTCTGCCGGTGCCCCTGGTCTGTCAAACTGTCTCTCCTCGTTAGACGTAGTGGAGCTGAGAGGAGCGCAGGGACCCTGGGAAAGTCAAAACAACCATTTAAACACTGAACAGGCTCCTCCGAACAGGCTCCTCCGAACAGGCTCCTCCGAACAGGCTCCTCAGAACAGGCTCCTCCGAACAGGCTCCTCAGAACAGGCTCCTCAGAACAGGCTCCTCCGAACAGGCTCCTCAGAACAGGCTCCTCCGAACAGGCTCCTCAGAACAGCCTCTGACTGCATCCCAAATGTCACCCTATTCCCTATATACACTGCTCAAAACAATTAATGGAACACTAAAATAACACATCCTTGATCTGAATGAATGAAATAATCTTATTAAATACTTTTTTCTTTACATAGTTGAATGAACAAAATCACACAAAAATTATCAATGGAAATCAAATTTATCAACCAATGGAGGCCTGGATTTGGAGTCACCCTCAAAATTAAAGTGGAAAACCACACTACAGGCTGATCCAACTTTGATGTAATGTCCTTAAAACAAGTCAAAATGAGGCTCCGTAGTGTGTGTGGCCTCCACGTGCCTGTATGACCTCCCTACAACGCCTGGGCATGCTCCTGATGAGGTGGCGGATGGTCTCCTGAGGGATCTCCTCCCAGACCTGGACTAAAGCATCCGCCAACTCCTGGACAGTCTGTGGTGCAACGTGGCGTTGGTGGATGGAGCGAGACATGATGTCCCAGATGTGCTCAATTGGATTCAGGTCTGGGGAACGGGCGGGCCAGTCCATAGCATCAATGCCTTCCTCTTGCAGGAACTGCTGACACACTCAGGCCACATGAGGTCTAGCATTGTCTTGCATTAGGAGGAACCCAGGGCCAACCGCACCAGCATATGGTCTCACAAGGGGTCTGAGGATCTCATCTCGGTACCTAATGGCAGTCAGGCTACCTCTGGCGAGCACATGGAGGGCTGTGCGGCCCCCCAAAGAAATGCCACCCCACACCATGACTGACCCACCGCCAAACCGGTCATGCTGGAGGATGTTACAGGCAGCAGAACGTTCTCCACGGCGTCTTCAGACTCTGTCACGTCTGTCACATGTACTCAGTGTGAACCTGCTTTCATCTGTGAAGAGCTCAGGGCGCCAGTGGCGAATTTGCCAATCTTGGTGTTCTCTGGCAAATGCCAAATATCCTGCACGGTGTTGGGCTGTAAGCACAACCCCCACCTGTGGACGTCGGGCCCTCATACCACCCTCATGGAGTCTGTTTCTGACTGTTTGAGCAGACACATGCACAAGTGTTCCCTTTATTTTTTTGAGCAGTGTAGTATTGGGGGTAGTTAGTCTAGTGGTGACAGGGGTATATAGTATTGGGGGTAGTTAGTCTAGTGGTGACAGGGGTATATAGTATTGGGGGTAGTTAGTCTAGTGGTGACAGGGGTATATAGTATTGGGGTAGTTAGTCTAGTGGTGACAGGGGTATATAGTATTGGGGGTAGTTAGTCTAGTGGTGACAGGGGTATATAGTATTGGGGGTAGTGAGTCTAGTGGTGACAGGGGTATATAGTATTGGGGGTAGTTAGTCTAGTGGTGACAGGGGTATATAGTATTGGGGGTAGTTAGTCTAGTGGTGACAGGGGTATATAGTATTGGTGGTAGTTAGTCTAGTGGTGACAGGGGTATATAGTATTGGGGGTAGTTAGTCTAGTGGTGACAGGGGTATATAGTATTGGGGGTAGTTAGTCTAGTGGTGACAGGGGTATATAGTATTGGGGGTAGTTAGTCTAGTGGTGACAGGGGTATATAGTATTGGTGGTAGTTAGTCTAGTGGTTCCGGAGCGATCCACTAGGTGTCATCCTCCGACAACCATAGGCACCTTCTCACTCACAGTCTGGACTAATCATCTTCCTATTGGTGTCACCTGTGTCTACCTGTTCACCTGTGTCTCCCTGTTCACCTGTGTCTCCCTGTTCACCTGTGTCTCCCTGTTCACCTGTGTCTACCTGTTCACCTGTGTCTCCCTGTTCACCTGTGTCTCCCTGTTCACCTGTGTCACCCTGTTCACCTGTGTCACCCTGTTCACCTGTGTCACCCTGTTCACCTGTGTCTACCTGTTCACCTGTGTCTCCCTGTTCACCTGTGTCTCCCTGTTCACCTGTGTCTCCCTGTTCACCTGTGTCTCCCTGTTCACCTGTGTCTCCCTGTTCACCTGTGTCTCCCTGTTCACCTGTGTTTTCCTGTTCACCTGTGTCTCCCTGTTCACCTGTGTCACCCTGTTCACCTGTGTATTTATGCCCTCACTTCCCTGTGTTCCCTTGCTCAGTTTTCTCTGCTAGTTTCTCTATGTCCAGCAGTACTACTCAGTGTCTGATCGGAGACCTATGTACAGGTACTCGAGAAGTGTTCTCCCTGTTTCTTTATTATTTCAGTCACAGTTACTATTTCGTATTTTGGCTGTCAACCTGTTTTCGGAGAATTACTTGCTAACAAGCGTTGTAGTTAATTGTAATAACTCATAGTTACAGTGTAATAACAACATGCAATATATTTAGTATAATTTTATCTAAAAAGGATAACTTTTTTTAATGTTTCACTATTTTTATTTTTATGAAATTCACTGAGGAGGATGGTCCTCCCCTCCACTGGTGCATATCCACAAAACTCTAAATATTTGAATGGTCTATATTCTGTAGAATATCACAAACATTGACTGGAATTACATGTCATGTAAAGATATAGACCCTTTTGGCCCCAGTGGGAAAATAAGTTAACATCGATCCATGAGGCAAAAAGGACAACGTCTGAGTTTAATATAGAGAAAGGAGGGCCAGAAGAGTAATGTTTGGGAAAGATTTGGTGAAGTGGTAAAACAGGATGATAGCAGTGCCGTCTATGTTATGTGTGATGATTGTGTGGCGCTATATAAATTAGACAGTCACAAGACGGGGACTTCAAATAGGCCTATCCCACTGGGTATACACTGGTTGAATCAACATTATTTCCACGTCATTTCAATCAAATTAAGTTGAACCAATGTGGAATATACGTTGAATTGACGTCTGTGCCCAGTGGGAGGGAACTGTGGCCAGTTGGGTTAAATGGAAACTGAAATCTGGACACTGACTGTAGGTCTATAACCTCAAAGATAGCCATAATAATAATAATAATAATAATAATAATAATAATAATAATAATAATAATAATAATAATAATAATAATAATAATAATAATAATAATAATAATATCAGTAAAATTATACACCAAATTTTGACTTGGGAACAGGAGTGGAGAAATATGCTTTATTTATTTCAGCATCTTGAGAGAATGCGAATGCTCAGTTCACACAACACCTAAACTGCTGATGGTAGCATGTGCTGTCTAGTGTTGTTGGAGGTTTGGTACTCTAGCTTGTTGCGTGACAGTGTTGATGACCTCAGCACACAGTGGGCTGTCACACTGCGTGGTGAATTAAATATCTTCTGACAACAAAGAGAGCCGAGCCTTGAGGGACTGGTGACATTCAGTAGGGAACCACAGCAGCTGGTGGGAAGGAGTCAAATGGCACCCTATTCCCTATGCAGTGCACTACTTTTTAATTAGGACCCACAGGGCTCTAGTCAAAAGTAATGCACTACATACGGAATAGAGCGTAATTTGGGACATATGCAAAGCCCCCCGTGCTGGTTTGCTTTGTGCCAATAGTCCTCAGTCAGTCATCCTTAGATGCTACCCAAATGGCAGTCTTTCCCCTATATAGGGTGCCTATTCACCCATAAGGCTTTGATTAAAAGTAGTGCACTATCTAGGGAAAAGGGTGGCCTTGTCTTTCTAGCGTAGCAGGGATATCAAGCATAGCATACAGTAGTTACACCATTTACTTATTGACCTTTATTCAAATGTAATCAAGTGTTTGATTTGTTTTTAGATTTTTCGACGTGCATGCTTTGTTGACCTTAGAATGATTCTCTATAGGAGGGATATCCAGCATAACATAGTTACATCATTTTCTTATTGACCTTAGAATGATTCTCTATAGGAGGGATATCCAGCATAACATAGTTACATCATTTCCTTCATTGACCTTAGAATGATTCTCTCCTCGTCCCCACGGCAACCTCTGTTCTGTTTGGTCAGGGTCAGAGGAACAAACAACTCGTAACAGGATTTTTATTTTTTTTTTGGTTCCCAAATGGCTCCTTATATAGTGCACTACTTTAGACCAGGGCCCATAAGTCTCTGGTCAAAAGTAGTGCACTATGTAGTGAATAGGGTGCCATTTATGATGTATCATAAGTGTATTATTGAAAGGAAACCGTTCCACGTAAATGTGCATATGAAAATCATAACTGGATCGGTAAAAACGGCAAGATCAAATTGTAAGCTTCCTCAAACTTGAAATTCACCCCTTCCGCCTATGTCAGCTTCCCAAGATTATCAGGCGTCGCGTTATCCTGGAAAATGCAGTTCGTATTGCCTTCTTAGCAATGTCTGAATAGGCCTACAAACATGAAGCACGGTTTTTATTTGATAGGACGCCATTTAGGCTATCTGATCGGAAAAACACGGATGACGTAAAAAGTGTCTGTCATTCAACTGTCTTACGTTTGGTTGCCCAGAGGCTGCATACTCTTTCTACTGTATAGGCTACATGATTTATGTTAGATGACTTTGACAGAGAGTCGGAGGAGCGCTGCAGTGCTGAGTCTCTCCAACATGCGCTGGGCATGAACAAGATACATACAGTATTTTGCACTGCTTATCATGGGTCGGTATCAGTGCTCACCTTTATTAACTGCCCATGTGCCACTGCGGGAGAGAAGTTTTCATTGTTTTGGGGCAGAATAGTGTGAGGTGTTCTATGTGTGGTGTTCTATGTGAGGTGTTCTATGTGAGGTGTTCTATGTGAGGTGTTCTATGTGAGGTGTTCTATGTGTGAGGTGTTCTATGTGAGGTGTTCTATGTGAGGTGTTCTATGTGTGAGGTGTTCTATGTGTGAGGTGTTCTATGTGTGAGGTGTTCTATGTGTGAGGTGTTCTGTGTTGTTGGAGGTGTGTCTTGGTCAGTTTAGCTCGGAAAATGCTGCCCTCGTCAATCTATCGCCCTAGTAACCGGCCCTGATCCTGCCTAGTAACCGGCCCTGATCCTGCCTAATGGGCGGGCAGGCCCTGATCCTGCCTAGTAACCGGCCCTGATCCTGCCTAGTAACCGGCCCTGAACCTGCCTAGTAACCGGCCCTGATCCTGCCTAGTAACCAGCCCTGATCCTGCCTAATGTGCGGGCAGGCCCTGAACCTGCCTAGTAACCGACCTTGATCCTGCCTAATGGGCGGGCCAGCCCTGATCCTGCCTAAGGGCCGGCCCTGCCGTGATCCTGTCTAATAGGCAGAACGGCCCTGATCCTGCCTAATGGGCGAAACGGCCCTGATCCTGCCTAACAGTCCCTGATCCTGCCTAATGGTCCCTGATCCTGCCTAATGGTCCCTGATCCTGCCTAATGGGCCCTGATCCTGCCTAATGGGCCCTGATCCTGCCTAACGGGTGGGCCTGATCCTAACAGTAGATCCACCAGATGTCCAGTGTTGATATCTTCCTGAAGTCATTAGAACTCTTGTTTTCTTTCTTCTGTCAATTTCATTAATTTAATTAGCTATTATATATTATTATATATTATATTTCACAAGAGACACAAGAGAGGAACGTTTTATTGGAGTAGGACTCCCAAAGGAGTAAGCTAATTAATGAAACAAATTAAAGTATTTTATCTCAAGGAAGGACAAAGGACTTATTTTCCCCTTCCTGGAACAAAGTGTCCAACTTCAATCATCTTAAAGCTATTCAATATGGTCTGGGGTAATGGTATAGCAATGATACATTTCACTTTGGCAGAGTAAGTCATTGGGTTTGAACATATGTGATTGTCTGGATGGTTCTGGGCCGTCTGAGGTAACCTGTGTGAATCAGAGCAGAGTCGGTGCCTTCTGAGGTAACCTGTGTGAGAGTCGGTGCCGTCTGAGGTAACCTGTGTGAGAGTCGGTGCCATATGAGGTAACCTGTGTGAGAGTCGGTGCCTTCTGAGGTAACCTGTATGAGAGTCGTGCCATATGATGTAACCTGTGTGAGAGTCGGTGCCGTCTGAGGTAACCTGTGTGAGAGTCGGTGCCGTCTGAGGTAACCTGTGTGAGAGTCGGTGCCGTCTGAGGTAACCTGTGTGAGAGTCGGTGCCGTCTGAGGTAACCTGTGTGAGAGTCGGTGCCGTCTGAGGTAACCTGTGTGAGAGTCGGTGCCGTCTGAGGTAACCTGTGTGAGAGTCGGTGCCGTCTGAGGTAACCTGTGTGAGAGTCGGTGCCGTCTGAGGTAACCTGTGTGAGACTCGGTGCCGTCTGAGGTAACCTGTGTGAGAGTCGGTGCCGTCTGAGGTAACCTGTGTGAGAGTCGGTGCCGTCTGAGGTAACCTGTGTGAGAGTCGGTGCCGTCTGAGGTAACCTGTGTGAGAGTCGGTGCCGTCTGAGGTAACCTGTGTGAGAGTCGGTGCCGTCTGAGGTAACCTGTGTGAGAGTCGGTGCCGTCTGAGGTAACCTGTGTGAGAGTCGGTGCCGTCTGAGGTAACCTGTGTGAGACTCGGTGCCGTCTGAGGTAACCTGTGTGAGAGTCGGTGCCGTCTGAGGTAACCTGTGTGAGAGTCGGTGCCGTCTGAGGTAACCTGTGTGAGAGTCGGTGCCGTCTGAGGTAACCTGTGTGAGAGTCGGTGCCGTCTGAGGTAACCTGTGTGAGAGTCGGTGCCGTCTGAGGTAACCTGTGTGAGAGTCGGTGCCGTCTGAGGTAACCTGTGTGAGAGTCGGTGCCATATGAGGTAACCTGTGTGAGAGTCGGTGCCTTCTGAGGTAACCTGTGTGAGAGTCGGTGCCGTCTGAGGTAACCTGTGTGAGAGTCGGTGCCGTCTGAGGTAACCTGTGTGAGACTCGGTGCCAACCACTAAACACTAAGCTTTAAGTGACAGTAGGCAGGTCTGAAGCAGAAAAAGAAAGGAAATTCACATGAGCACCACAACGCCTACTTCACCCATAGCAATGTTGGTCTATTGTACTTCAATATCAGACAGACAGACAGACAGACAGACAGACAGGCAGGCAGGCAGGCAGACAGGCAGACAGACAGGCAGGCAGGCAGACAGGCAGGCAGGCAGACAGGCAGGCAGGCAGGCAGGCAGGCAGGCAGGCAGGCAGGCAGGCAGACAGAAAGACAGACAGACAGACAGACAGACAGACAGACAGACAGACAGACAGACAGACAGACAGACAGACAGACAGACAGACAGACAGACAGACAGACAGACAGACAGACAGACAGACAGACAGACAGACGTATATGTGGTCAGAGTGAAGCCATGTTGCTGGGACATACATAGTATCAAATCAAATCAAATTTTATTTGCTACATGTGCTGAATACAACAGGTGTAGCGATTACAGTGAAATGCTTACTTACAAGCCCTTAACCAACAATGCAGTTCTTTTTTCTTTTTTTTTAAAGCAAAAAGTAAAAAAAATTAAAGTGTTAAGTAAAAAAAATTAAAGCAAATAATTAAAGAGCAGAAGTAAAATAAAATAACAGTAGGGAGGCTATATACAGGGGGGTACCGGTGCAGAGTCAATGTGCGGGGGCACTGGTTAGTCGAGGTAATTGAGGTAAAATGTACATGTGGGTAGAGTTAAAGTGACTATGCATCAATAATAAACAGAGTAGCAGCAAGCGTACAAGAGGGGGATTAGGGTTTCAGGTTAGGTTAGGGTTAGACAGAGACAGAGACAGAGACAGAGAGAGAGACACAGAGAGAGAGACAGAGAGAGAGACAGAAAGAGAGAGACAGAAAGAGAGAGACAGAGAGAGAGACAGAGAGAGACAGAGAGAGACAGAGAGAGAGCGAGAGAGAGAGAGAGAGAGACAGAGAGAGAGAGAGAGAGAGAGAGAGAGAGAGAGAGAGAGAGAGAGAGAGAGAGAGAGAGAGAGAGAGAGAGAGAGAGAGAGAGAGAGACAGAGACAGAGACAGAGACAGAGACAGAGACAGAGACAGAGACAGAGACAGAGACAGTCAGTCAGCAGTATGTGTAGTCAGATTGAAGCCATTTAATGGGACAGTCAGAGTTTCAGGTACCCTGACTAAGTGCCATTTAAATGTTATTTTTCTCCACAATGTACAGATGAGGATTTCATTAATCCTTCATATTGTTCATTATCAAACTGAGTGAAAGAAAGATAATAACAAAGGCTCCTTTTTGCAGCCGGTGCTCCTGGATCTTGTTGTTTCAGAGGTAGGTCTTTCTGATGATCTCCTGGATCTTGTTGTTTCAGAGGTAGGTCTTTCTGATGATCTCCTGGATCTTGTTGTTTCAGAGGTAGGTATTTCTGATGATCTCCTGGATCTTCTTGTTTCAGAGGTAGGTATTTCTGATCATCTCCTGGATCGTCTTGTTTCAGAGGTAGGTCGTTCTGATGAAGGTCACTGACAGCCAAGACTTTTTTTTATTTGAAACAATTTTAATTTGAAAAATTTTAATTTGAAAACAGCAAATCTGGTTTCAAATAAACAGATAAAGCAACCCGTCACGACCCAACGCCTCTCCCCTATTTGACCTAGATAGTTTGTGTGTATGTATTGATATGCAGGCTATAAGTGCCTTTTAAAAAATGTATGTAGTTCTGTCCTTGAGCTGTTCTTGTCTATTAATGTTCTGTATTATGTCATGTTTCATGTTTTGTGTGGACCCAAGGAAGAGTAGGCACTGCTTTTTCAACAGCTAATGGGGATCCTAATAAAATACCGAATACCAAAAAAGTAGGTATTTTTCCTTCCTAAGGTTTCTGAGGTAGAGTAGAGTAAGAGCAGAACAAACCATGAGCCTTTGTCCGTCCCAGCTCCTCTCCAGCTCCTACCTCCAACTCCTACGTCCAGCTCCTCTCTCCAGCTCCTACCTCCAGCTCCTACCCCCAGCTCCTCTCTCCAGCTCCTACCTCCAGCTCCTACCTCCAGCTCCTACCCCCAGCTCCTCTCTCCAGCTCCTACCTCCAACTCCTACGTCCAGCTCCTACCTCCAGCTCCTACCTCCAACTCCAACCTCCAGCTCCTCTCTCCAGCTCCTACCTCCAACTCCTACGTCCAGCTCCTACCTCCAGCTCCTACCTCCAACTCCAACCTCCAGCTCCTCTCTCCAGCTCCTACCTCCAACTCCTACGTCCAGCTCCTACCTCCAACTCCAACCTCCAGCACCTCTCTCCAGCTCCTACCTCTAGCTCCTACCTCCAGCTTCTATCTCCAACTTTTACCTCCAGCTCCTCTCTCCAGCTTCTATCTCCAGCTCCAACCTCCAGCTCCTACCTCCAGCTCCTACCTCCAGCTTCTATCTCCAACTTTTACCTCCAGCTCCTCTCTCCAGCTCCTATCTCCAGCTCCTATCTCCAACTCCTACGTCCAGCTCCTCTCTCCAGCTCCTACCTCCAGCTCCTATCTCCAGCTCCTATCTCCAACTCCTACGTCCAGCTTCTCTCTCCAGCTCCATACTGCCAGCTCCCACCTCCATCTCCTACCTCTATCTCCTACCTCCAACTACAACGTCCATCTCCTATCTCCATCTCCTATCTCCAACTCCTACCTCCAGCTCCTACCTCCAGCTCCTCTCTCCATCTCCTACCTCCAGCTCCTACCTCCAGCTCCTACCTCCAGCTCCTACCTCCAGCTCCTACCTCCAGCTCCCACCCCCAGCTCCTACCTCCAGCTCCTACCTCCAGCTCCTACCTCCAGCTCCTACCTCCAGCTCCTATCTCCAGCTCCTACCTCCAGCTCCTCTCTCCATCTCCTACCTCCAGCTCCTACCTCCAGCTCCTCTCTCCAGCTCCTATCTCCAGCTCCTACCTCCAGCTCCTACCTCCAGCTCCTACCTCCAGCTCTTATCTCCATCTCCTACCTCTATCTCCTACCTCCAACTACAACGTCTATCTCCTATCTCCATCTCCTATCTCCAACTCCTACCTCCAGCTCCTATCTCCAGCTCCCATCTCCAGCTCCTACCTCCAGCTCCTACCTCCAGCTCCTACCTCCAGCTCCTCTCTCCATTTCCTACCTCCAGCTCCTACCTCCAGCTCCCACCTCCAGCTCCTATCTCCATCTCCTACCTCCAGCTCCTACCTCCAGCTCCTACCTCCAGCTCCTCTCTCCAGCTCCTCTCTCCAGCTCCCACCTCCAGCTCCCACCTCCAGCTCCTATCTCCATCTCCTACCTCCAGCTCCTACCTCCAGCTCCTACCTCCAGCTCCTCTCTCCAGCTCCTCTCTCCAGCTCCCACCTCCAGCTCCCACCTCCAGCTCCTACCTCCAGCTCCTACCTCCAGCTCCCACCTCCAGCTCCTACCTCCAGCTCCCACCTCCAGCTCCTACCTCCATCTCCTACCTCCGTCCCCTACCTCCAGCTCCTACCTCCAGCTCCTTCCTCTGTCCCTGTCCCCACTACTGCCTCTGTCCCCGTCTCCACTGGCTGTCTTTGTCTCAGCCACTAGACACCTGGCTTTATCTCTGGGGATATCTTATCACATGCAGCCAGGGCTTGATGCTTGAGGCTGGAGCAGCTCTCCCATCCCAACAGACAGTGAGACTGGGTCTGAGATTAACAGAGACAGGGTCTGAGGACAGAGAGAGGTAGAGGCAGGATCTGAGGATCCGAGCCAGCAGACAGTGGTATCATGTGTCAGTTAAAAGGCCTGGCCATCTGGAGACTGTGTTGATATAGGTTTTGGTATTTGGTATTTTATTAGGATCCCCATTAGCTGTTGCAAAAGCAGCAGCTACTCTTCCTGGGGTCCACACAGAACATGAAACTTGACCTAATACAGAACATTAATAGACAAGAACAGCTCAAGGACAGAACTACACATATTAAAAAATGGCACACATAGCTGCACACAGATTTGGATTTTTCAATACATTGTTTCTTATAAAGAGAAGAAGTGACGCAGTCAGTCTCTCCTCAACTCTTAGCCAAGAGAGACTGGCATGCATAGTATTTACATCAGCCCTCTGATTACAATGAAGAGCAAGACGTGCCGCTCTGTTCTGGGCCAGCTGCAGCTTAACTAGGTCTTTCCTTGCAGGACTTGGCTTTTTGGAGTGGGATCTTTTCCCTGAGCTCATCTTTTTGTTTACCTTCAAGCAAGGTGTCAGCAACTTCACACTTACCATCTCAGCGTCTGAAAATGTTTTTTTTGTGTTTTCCCAAAACCCAAGCTATCTTCAGTGAACACTGCATTGCACGTTGTTTGGGCTGTCAGGGAATTGACAAGGTCTTTGATATTGGGATTTGAGTTGGTTAATCCAGTTTGTTCTCACCTCCGTATTCAGGGGATACGTCTGATCCAGTTTACTGTGCCTGATGTCATAATGGTGCTTAACATGGGCACTTTTCAGGAGAGCTACAGACTCGCTGCATATCAGGCACGTTGGTTTGGTGCTAGTTGAGGGGAGAATTAATAAATAATGTTCCGTGCACTCGTCTTTGAATATATGGTTTTCCGAGTGAACTTCTAGAAACTCCTTCTATCTGTGATGTTTACAGTTGAACCGCGGTCAAATCGTTCTGTTTCTTTCTGCCTGCTTATCCCAAGGATCAGCGGAGGATGTGATTTGGTAAGATGCGGCCTCTTGTATTTGCATATAACCACGTGATTGGATTAGAAGGGGCACTAGTAAAAGTGAGCGTTACTTCGAGAGAGAGCGAGAGCGAGAAAGAGAGGGTGCTAAGTTAAAGAGCCCTCTGCGAACGGTTGATTTTTTAAAGCTGTTTAAAAGTAATGTATTGACTTTTATATAACAAAATGGAGGTAGGAGAAACACAGCCAGCGAGGTTGGTGTAGAGACACAGCCAGCGAGGTCGGTGTAGGGACACAGCCAGCGAGGTCGGTGTAGGGACACAGCCAGCGAGGTCGGTGTAGGGACACAGCCAGCGAGGTCGGTGTAGGGACACAGCCAGCGAGGTCGGTGGAGGGACACAGCCAGCGAGGTCGGTGGAGGGACACAGCCAGCGAGGTCGGTGGAGGGACACAGCCAGCGAGGTCGGTGTAGGGACACAGCCAGCGAGGTCGGTGGAGGGACACAGCCAGCGAGGTCGGGGAGACACACAGCCAGCGAGGTCGGTGTAGGGACACAGCCAGCGAGGTCGGTGTAGGGACACAGCCAGCGAGGTCGGTGTAGGGACATAGCCAGCGAGGTCGGTGTAGGGACACAGCCAGCGAGGTCGGTGGAGGGACACAGCCAGCGAGGTCGGTGTAGGGACACAGCCAGCGAGGTCGGTGGAGGGACACAGCCAGCGAGGTCGGTGTAGGGACACAGCCAGCGAGGTCGGTGGAGGGACACAGCCAGCGAGGTCGGTGTAGGGACACAGCCAGCGAGGTCGGTGTAGGGACACAGCCAGCGAGGTCGGTGGAGGGACACAGCCAGCGAGGTCGGTGGAGGGACACAGCCAGCGAGGTCGGTGGAGGGACACAGCCAGCGAGGTCGGTGTAGGGACACAGCCAGCGAGGTCGGTGGAGGGACACAGCCAGCGAGGTCGGGGGAGACACACAGCCAGCGAGGTCGGTGTAGGGACACAGCCAGCGAGGTCGGTGTAGGGACACAGCCAGCGAGGTCGGTGTAGGGACATAGCCAGCGAGGTCGGTGTAGGGACACAGCCAGCGAGGTCGGTGGAGGGACACAGCCAGCGAGGTCGGTGTAGGGACACAGCCAGCGAGGTCGGTGGAGGGACACAGCCAGCGAGGTCGGTGTAGGGACACAGCCAGCGAGGTCGGTGGAGGGACACAGCCAGCGAGGTCGGTGTAGGGACACAGCCAGCGAGGTCGGTGGAGGGACACAGCCAGCGAGGTCGGTGTAGGGACACAGCCAGCGAGGTCGGTGTAGGGACACAGCCATTGAGGTTGGTGTAGGGACACAGCCAGCGAGGTCGGTGGAGGGACACAGCCAGCGAGGTCGGTGGAGGGACACAGCCAGCGAGGTCGGTGGAGGGACACAGCCAGCGAGGTCGGTGTAGGGACACAGCCAGCGAGGTCGGTGTAGGGACACAGCCAGCGAGGTCTGTGGTCATATCAGAGTCAGAGATGTCTGCAGCCATCCAGGATTGAGGAGGGAGCATTTGGTCACAATGAGGTCGGTGGTCATATTAGAGTCAGAGATGTCTGAAGCCATCAGCACACCTCGCTGTCCACGACGTCCTCAGCCTCTCGCTTGGATGTAGCTAGCTAGCTACTTCTCTACACTATCAATGTGTGTCACCCACTTTGGTGATGCCCGGCAGCCGCTGGCTCCAGAAATCCAACCACTTTTGAGTGTCATAGTCAGGGTCTGAATACTTATGTAAATAAGGTATTTCTGTTTATTTACTTTTTATAAATTTACCTACAATTTCTAAAACCTGTTTCGCTTTGTCATTATGTGATATTGATAATATTGGAATAAGGCTCTAACGTGAGAAGAAAAGGGGTCTGAATACTTTCTGAATGCACTGTAAACCACACACGGTTAAGGGCTTAAAGAAAAGAAGACGCCTGTAAAATGTCAGATATAGAGTTGAAATGTATTACATTTTGAGTTTTGCATCCCAATATTACACTTTACATACACTACCAGTCAAAAGTTTGAACACACCTACTAATTCAAGGGTTTTTCTTTATTTTTACTATTTTTTACATTGTAGAATAAATTGAAGACATCAAAACTATGAAATAACACATATGGAATCATGTAGTAACCCAAAAAGTGTTAAACAAATCGAAACATATTTAAAATGTGAGATTCTTCAAATAGCCACCCTTTGCCTTGATGACAGCTTTGCACACTCTTGGCATTCTCTCAACCAGCTTCATGAGGTAGTCACCTGGAATGCATTTCACTTAACATGTGTGCCTTCTTAAAAATGTATTTGTGGAATTGCTTTCCTTCTTAATGCGTTTGAGCCAGTCAGTTGTGTCGTGACAAGTTAGGGGTATACAGAAGATAGCCCTATTTGGTAAAAGACCAAGTCCATATTATGGCAAGAACAGCTCAAATAAGCAAAGATAAATGACAGTCCATCATTACTTTAAGACATGAAGGTCAGTCAATCCGGAACATTTCAAGAACTTTGAAAGTTTCTTCAAGTGCAGTCGCAAAACCATCAAGCACTATGATGAAACTGGCTCTCATGAGGACCGCCACAGGAAAGGAAGACCCAGAGTTACCTCTGCCTCAGAGGATAAGTTCATTAGAGTTACCAGCCTCAGAAATGGCAGCCCAAATAAGCGCTTCACAGAGTTCAAGTCACAGACACATCCCAACATCAACTGTTCAGAGGGGACTGTGTGAATCAGGCCTTCATGGTCGAATTGTTGCAAAGAAACCACTACTAAAGGACACCAATAAGAAGAGGAGACCTGCTTTGGCCAACAAACACGAGCAATGGACGTTAGACCGGTGGAAATGTGTCCTTTGGTCTGGAGTCCAAATTGTGAGACGCGGTGTGGGTGAACGGATGATTTCTGCATGTGTAGTTCCCACCGTAAAGCATGGAGGAGGAGGTGTTATGGTGTGGGGGTACTTTGCTGGTGATACTGTCTGTGATTTATTTAGAATTCAAGGCACACTTAACCAGCATAGCTACCACAGCATTCTGCAGTGATACCCCATCCCATCTGGTTTGGGCTTAGTGGGACTATCATTTGTTTTTCAACAGGACAATGACCCAACACACCTCCAGGCTGTGTAAGGGCTATTTTACCAGGAAGGAGAGTGATAGAGTCCTGCATCAGATGACCTGGCCTCCACAATCCCCCGACCTCAACCCAATTCAGATGGTTTGGGATGAGTCGGATGGCAGAGTGAAGGAAAAGCAGCAAACAAGTGCTCAGCATATGTGGGAACTCCTTCAAGACTGTTGGAAAAGCATTCCAGGTGAAGCTGGTTGAGAGAATACCAAGATTGTGCAAAGCTGTCATAAATGCAAAGGGTGGCTTTATTGAATAATCTCAAATATAACATATATTCTGATTTGTTTCACAGTTTTTTGGTTACTACATGATTACATATGTTATTTCATAGTTTTGATGTCTTCAGTATTATTCTACAATGTTTATTAATTATGAAAAATATTTATAATATTCCACCCATGAGGCTACTAGATGGTGATTTGGTAATTTGAATGCAGGAAAGGGCTACTGGCAGATGTATGTCAATAATTAAAGGCCATGGTGAAAGGGGTTAATAGTGTTGTGATATGTGAGCCCCTGCCAGTAGGCGAAGGAGACCCCAGGGGAACAGACAGAGAGCCTGAGGGAGACACTGAAGGACTCTGATTGAGTAGGCTCTTTGAACCGCTTCTCCTCTGTCATAATAACCTGGCAGTCACTTAGTTTAGGATTACTAGACCCTTCCTCTGTAGCCTCGCACACTGGATGCATCCCAAATGGCACCCTATTCCCCCTATATAGTACACTACTTTTGACCAGGGCCTATTCCCTGGAATATATCGTAAACTACCTTTGACCAGGGCCTACAGGGAATAGGGTGCCATTTGGGACTCTGGCACTACAGCCAATCTGAGGGTGAACTGAAGTCATATTAGCATGTCTAAGACTGCAAGGCCAGCTTGATCCAGAAGGAGTCAGATACTGTCCTGACCTGAGAGATCATGCCTTCTACTGGTAGCAGGCAGGGTTCTTTAATCACCATATTTCCCTCAGGTTTTGGACACTCATTTCATTGATGCTGCTGTGATGAGGTGACTGTCAGGACTGGGTAATGGTAGTGATGAGGTGACTGTCAGGACTGGGTAATGGTAGTGATGAGGTGACTGTCAGGACTGGGTAATGGTAGTGATGAGGTGACTGTCAGGACTGGGTAATGGTAGTGATGTGATGAGGTGACTGTCAGGACTGGGTAATGGTACTACATTTTAGTCATTTAGCAGACGCTCTTATCCAGAGCGACTTACAGTTAGTGAGTGTATACATTTTCATACTGGCCCCCCGTGGGAATCGAACCCACAACCCTGGCGTTGCAAGCGCCATGCTCTACCAACTGAGCTACTGGGTACTACTGTGATGAGGTGACTGTCAGGACTGGGTAATGGTAGTGATGAGGTGACTGTCAGGACTGGGTAATGGTAGTGATGAGGTGACTGTCAGGACATGGTAATGGTAGTGATGAGGTGACTGTCAGGACTGGGTAATGGTAGTGATGTGATGAGGTGACTGTCAGGACTGGGTAATGGTAGTGATGTGATGAGGTGACTGTCAGGACTGGGTAATGGTGGTGATGAGGTGACTGTCAGGACTGGGTAATGGTAGTGATGAGGTGACTGTCAGGACTGGGTAATGGTAGTGATGAGGTGACTGTCAGGACTGGGTAATGGTAGTGATGAGGTGACTGTCAGGACTGGGTAATGGTACTACATTTACATTTACATTTCCGTCATTTAGCAGACACTCTCATCCAGAGCGACTTACACATTTTAGACTTCCTATGCACAGTAGAGTTGAATACGAACACACATTCTAAGTTCCTCTGTTTCTTGGACTTCATGTACAGTGTGTGTGAGAGCTCCTTTGAGAGATGTAGTGTTATTGACCCTCTCCTCCAACCCATATCCCTTTTCCCCTACTCTGTGCCACATAGAGTAGAATGAAGCTTCCCATAGAGACTGATCTAGGGTCAGTTATACATGCCTCCTCCCTAATTAAAGGTTGGGAATTGGTGGGAGTCTAATATAAAATCTGATCCTAGATCTGTGAATAAGCGCAACTTCCTACTCCACGATACACAAAGTGCCCCCCTCTCTCTCCCTCTACTGTGATGAGGTTGTCCCCTCTAGTGGACATCAGTTCATTGTTGTCCTCTAGTGGACATCAGTTCATTGTTGTCCTCTAGTGGACATCAGTTCATTGTTGTCCTCTAGTGGACATCAGTTCATTGTTGTCCTCTCTAGTGGACATCAGTTCATTGTTGTCCTCTCTAGTGGACATCAGTTTATTGTTGTCCTCTAGTGGACGTCAGTTCATTGTTGTCCTCTCTAGTGGACATCAGTTCATTGTTGTCCTCTAGTGGACATCAGTTCATTGTTGTCCTCTCTAGTGGACATCAGTTCATTGTTGTCCTCTCTAGTGGACATCAGTTCATTGTTGTCCTCTCTAGTGGACATCAGTTCATTGTTGTCCTCTCTAGTGGACATCAGTTCATTGTTGTCCTCTCTAGTGGACATCAGTTCATTGTTGTCCTCTCTAGTGGACATCAGTTCATTGTTGTCCTCTCTAGTGGACATCAGTTCATTGTTGTCCTCTCTAGTGGACATCAGTTCATTGTTGTCCTCTAGTGGACATCAGTTCATTGTTGTCCTCTAGTGGACATCAGTTCATTGTTGTCCTCTCTAGTGGACATCAGTTCATTGTTGTCCTCTAGTAGACATCAGTTCATTGTTGTCCTCTCTAGTGGACATCAGTTCATTGTTGTCCTCTCTAGTGGACATCAGTTCATTGTTGTCCTCTAGTAGACATCAGTTCATTGTTGTCCTCTCTAGTGGACATCAGTTCATTGTTGTCCTCTCTAGTGGACATCAGTTCATTGTTGTCCTCTCTAGTGGACATCAGTTCATTGTTGTCCTCTAGTAGACATCAGTTCATTGTTGTCCTCTAGTGGACATCAGTTCATTGTTGTCCTCTCTAGTGGACATCAGTTCATTGTTGTCCTCTCTAGTGGACATCAGTTCATTGTTGTCCTCTCTAGTGGACATCAGTTCATTGTTGTCCTCTCTAGTGGACATCAGTTCATTGTTGTCCTCTCTAGTGGACATCAGTTCATTGTTGTCCTCTCTAGTGGACATCAGTTCATTGTTGTCCTCTCTAGTGGACATCAGTTCATTGTTGTCCTCTCTAGTGGACATCAGTTCATTGTTGTCCTCTCTAGTGGACATCAGCTCATTGTTGTCCTCTCTAGTGGACATCAGTTCATTGTTGTCCTCTAGTGGACATCAGTTCATTGTTGTCCTCTAGTGGACATCAGTTCATTGTTGTCCTCTAGTGGACATCAGTTCATTGTTGTCCTCTCTAGTGGACATCAGTTCATTGTTGTCCTCTAGTGGACATCAGTTCATTGTTGTCCTCTCTAGTGGACATCAGTTCATTGTTGTCCTCTAGTGGACATCAGTTAATTGTTGTCCTCTAGTGGACATCAGTTCATTGTTGTCCTCTCTAGTGGACATCAGTTCATTGTTGTGGACATCAGTTTATTGTTGTCCTCTAGTGGACATCAGTTCATTGTTGTCCTCTCTAGTGGACATCAGTTCATTGTTGTGGACATCAGTTCATTGTTGTCCTCTCTAGTGGACATCAGTTCATTGTTGTCCTCTAGTGGACATCAGTTCATTGTTGTCCTCTCTAGTGGACATCAGTTCATTGTTGTCCTCTAGTAGACAGCAGTTCTTGGTCTGTATCTCTGAGGCCATAAAAGCCACTGTATTAAGTCCTGTTGTCCCTTTGAGAGTACA